>NC_080162.1:82922903-83075223 GCF_950295315.1 Erinaceus europaeus
AGAACTAAGGCATAAGAGTATAGTTGTGGGTCTGCTCACACCTCTCTGATCGTAGTACAAGTTAAGCAGTAAAGCAGAAGTTTCAAATGTTTTCTGAAAAATATCTGTAGGTTTTGTGGACCATGTAGTCTTTGTTGAAATTATTGAATCATTCTTGCATGGAAGCAGCTACAGAAATCATAAAAACAAATGGGTGGGGCTGATGGGTGATGCGCCTGTAAGAGATGGTTAGGTCTTCTTTTCAAAGCTTCAAAGGAGCATGAATAAAACAATTATTTAGTACACAAATTGTTATAAAATGTTAGTATCTATAGCTATAGCTGCCTGTGCCCACAAGTTCCACAATCTTTAGGTTTAGATAATACTTATTTGCAGTGCTTGCTAATCCCCAATAAAGACCCTTTGGTTCTCTTCCTTTCTACATTTAGACAACATGAAGACTGTGAGCCCTGAAGCCCAACCTAAGGGTGGAAGGGGAAGTTCTGTGTTAAGGATGAAAGAAGGGAGGAGGGTGTGGGAATTGCACACAACCACCATTCTGTCAGTTGCACACCCTTTTGCAATATAATAAATGCCTTGCTTCAACTCCTTATTTTTCCTTGACAATTAATTTTAGTTTGATAGTGTTTATTATGCACCCAGGTGAGTACATATATTATTATAGGCAAGAAAGACCCCTGTTTGAATCCCCCATCCTCACCTGCGGGGGGGGGGTAGCTTTATGAATAGTATAGCAGTGCTTCACTTCTCTCTCTATCTCCCCTTTCTCCCTCAATTTATCTCTGTCTCTATTGAATAATAATCATAATGTGTTTACTAATATTTTAGTAATAATATTGTTGTTTTCCAATAAAACTTTATTTACTCAAACACAGTGTGAATTGGATTTGATTTATAGGACACAAAGGAACCTACATGCCATTGTGAAAAGATATAAATACCCCCTGATTCAAAGAAATTCACATATAACCTTAAATCAAGTTCAGGTGAACCATACAGATTCAGATCCAATGATTAGTCCTTCACCTACAGCATAAAGGGTGAACAGTCTCTAGTCCCCCACCCTGTAGTTCTGAGTTTGAGTCAGAAGCTGAATCTTAGCCTACCTGATCTTGACCAATCCATGTGGAGTCTTTGAGCAAGCAACATCCTTATCACACATGCAGAGAACAGAAGGTGGAGTAATTAGAAACCTACTATTTGTGTATGCATTTATATCCCTGGTGGTGTTAAGGCATCGGTTTACTGTGGTGAAATCTGCAAGTTAGGAGAATCTGAAATAAGATTTGACCCATTGGTATCCATTCAATAAATCTTTCCTTCTATCTACCAGCTGCCCAGAAATGGAAATACAGAAAAGGATAAGTACACATCTGAAGCTTAGAAGGATTCTTGGTCTAATTGGGGAGACACGCATTGACAGGAATTTAATTGCAACACTATAGGTATAATGAGAAGGTAAATGTTACTTGTTTCTACAGGCGAGGGAGTGGTCATCTGGACCTGAATAGAGAATGAGTCAGGGACTACTTCCCTGAGGGGATGATTGAAGTCCCTGGTGGAAGACCATTGTATCCAATTTAGAATTTAAATTTCCCTTTCAGGAAGTACACACCATATAGGGAAATATTGAGAAAATAGTTTTCTTTCCTTGGTTTTCTCCCTGGGGTTTTT
The DNA here is from genome assembly GCF_950295315.1 of Erinaceus europaeus. Classification (NCBI taxonomy): domain Eukaryota; kingdom Metazoa; phylum Chordata; class Mammalia; order Eulipotyphla; family Erinaceidae; genus Erinaceus; species Erinaceus europaeus. The sequence goes on from NC_080162.1 coordinate 82,924,578, forward strand.
GCAAGGTGAGGGAAAACAACAACAACAAAAGAAAAAAAAACCCAACACAAGGCTTTGCCTTTTCTCTAAAGCCAACTTGTTACTGTGACTCTAGGCAGGCCTTGGCATGTAGAAGCAGGGAGGGTGAAACTTTGAGAAGAAGGTGACTGCCATTTTGACTCATGGCTTTTATGCAAATCTGTCAGTCAATCCTTTCATTGTAGGAAAGAAATTCAGAAAAAAATTAACAATGGGATTTATGCCACAACCTTAAAACAGTAGATACTTGCTTCATGATGGAGAATAGGACCTTATGGCCAAGAACCCCCACCCCAGGTTTTTTTTTTTTCTCTTTTTACGGGAGTACTGCTCAACTGTGGTTCATAGTGGTGGCTGTGGTTGTGGTGTGTGTTGGGGAGGTAGGGGGTAAAACCTAGGATTTTGGAGCCTCAGGCATGATTTTTTTTTTGCATAACCATTATGCTATTTCCCACATCCCCCAAAATAATCTTTTTATAACCAAGAATAAGCTGGATATTTTGAGAGCATTTGTATCTGTTACCTGAGGCTTTCCCTTCAGGTCAACTTTAACCTCACCTTTAATAACATCTATTTGCAATTGAAACTGTCTTTATTGCTCCTTAAAACCATCAGCAGCAGGCTGTTTCTACTGAAGGATGTTAACAACCAGCCAAGGGAGAAATCAAGTTTCCTGGCTGCCATGCTTTGCAGTTGTCCACCTCTTCCTGCCAGTTTGTAACTTGGTAGAGGATCTGGCCAACACATGCCTTGACTCCAAGCCTACAGATGCTGTGACACAATAAATGTGTGTTGTTTTAAGCTGTGAAAGCTATAATAATATCATTATTGAGCAGTAGATAACTAATAAAATAAAATTGTTATCATATCTATAAAAATAAAGTAGGCTGTGTCTGTAGGATAACTACCATCCCACATCCCCACAGGGACTTTGGATCCTTTTGCCCTTTTGGTAGCTCTAGTCACACTCAACTATGTCATGAGTTTCCATCATGGGTCACCTTCCTCTTTTTGATTTCCTTGTGTAAGTAGTTGGTTTTCACCATAATTCGAGGAAACTCAGTACAATTTTGTCAAGGAAGCATCTTTGACTCTGAAAGACAGAGGAACTATCCCAAGGTAGCAAGTAGTCAAGTCATTTAATTGAAGATCGATCTGCACTCAACTCTTCCACTTCTGCTCCATCCCATTATTTGATTAAAAAAGCAAAACAAAGTAAAACTAAACAAAAATCCCAAAACTAATTGTCACAGGGCTTACTTTGAACATTTCCTCAATTTTGAAGTCTTCCTCTAATCTCCCGTGCCTTCCTTACTGAATTCAGTACTATGATTTTTTTTTTGTTTTTAGAGAAAGATTCTTTAAAAGATATTTGTTTATTTAGTTATTATTGGGCTGAAATAGAGAGAAATTGAGAGGGGAAGGGAGACAGAATGGAAGAGAGACAGAGAGACACCTGCAGCCATGTTTCATGACTTGTGAAGTACCCCCCCCACACACACACACACAGGTGGGGACCAGGATCTTGAACATGGGTCCCCGCACACTGTAATGTGAGCTCTTAATCAGGTGTGCCACTGTGTGACCCCCCTGCCCCCTTTTTTGTAATCACCAAAGCACTAGTAGTATTATATTGGTTCAATTTCTCTGCTCTCTATTTCCCATGATGCACTGTGAGCATCCTGAAGGCTTCTTTGATATACGATCTACCTTTGTATGCCCAGGCCTAGTATGGAGATGGCTTTTTGAATATGGATCCAAGAGATAAATGACAAGAACAAAATGTTTTGGAATGTGTATACCCCAATTAGACCTTTCAAATGCAGAAATAACAAGCCTTAAAACCATCTCTAATGGATACTGAATGCTGAATGTAAAATGAGGGAATATTCTCTTGTTATGCCATTTGAGTGGTGGTTGGAGCAATGGATGGCTTGTGGCTGGTTATGCTGTCCAGGCTCTCAGAAAATTCTGAAGTCCATCCTAAATGTTTAAATGAAGTAAAGTGGTTGGCTTTATAAGTAATAGAAGTCAATTGTGTTTGCAGCATCTAATGCAGGAACAGCATTAGATGGTGGAGATGGGGCCAGCGCCAAGAACTGCTGAGTGGGCAGGAGGCCTGATTTTCAGCCTCCCTTTGCATCCATTTGTGATAATCTGGGTCTGGCTTTCAACCAGTCACTCTCCTAACAAGACTTGCACAAGACAGCCTTTGCCCCCAGCACAGACATATCCTGAATCAGGAGTTCACTTACACAGACTTTGAAAAACATCCACACATCTCCCCACACTCATTTTTTTTTTAAATCTTCATTGTTACCAACACTCTCCTCACAGACTGGCAAATATTCAGACAAAAACTCAAGCATTTAGAGGGACCAGGGACAGTCACTCCCCTACACAATAAGCTTTCAGCCGAAGGACCTAAGAAAATAGATTCTCTGCCTGGACCCCCCAAAAATCAGAGCAGAACTATTAAAAAGCCTGCTATGATAAAAAAGAACTATGATAAAAGCCTGCCTTCTGGCTGTGGAGTCAGGCACAAGGGCTGCAGACAAAGATAGAAAAAACACTAACAGTTGTTTCACCATATGTGGCAAAGCCTTATTCTCTCCATGCAGGAGGCTACACAGTGCTTAGTCTTAGGATTAAGAGTAATGAAAATATTCCAAATCAAGGTGAGTATTTATTGTCCCACTGCACTCTTGTAAGCATTTGCAGTGTTATGTAAAAGACCCATAATCATGTTCCGAGGAGATCCGTGCTTTCCTTATTATTTCCATTGCACAGATAAAGAAACTAAGGCTTTGAGGCACTCACAGCTTACTCAGTAACACAGGAATTGGATATATATAACCAGTCCACATTGTTTTATTAATTTATTTTTAAAATTCCCACCAGGTTTATTGCTAGGGCTCATTGCCAGCACTACAAATCCACTGCTTCTGAGGACCATTTTCCCAATTTTTTTTCTTTATATTTTATTTGACAGAACAAAGAGAAGTTGAGAAAGGGAGAGAAAGAGAGGTGCAGAGGAGGGGCTCAATGCAGGGTGGATTCTTTCACGTGGTGATATGTGTGCATACCTGGCTACACCACTGTCCTTTCCCTCATTTTTTAAAAAAACGTATTTATATTTGATTATTCTTTTTGCCATTGTGGAGGTCTCACCACTTGCTCTGAACTGACTTTTTCTCTTATAGAAAGAAGGAGACAGAGAGGGAGAGAGAGGGAAAGATATCACAGCACTGAAGTTCAGAGGGCCAAGGTGGAACTTGGGGTGTGCACTTGACAAAGCCAGCCCACTCTCAGGTGAGCTATCTTGCAGGCTTTGAGTGTGTTTATTTTCATGAGCTAGATCAAAGCTTAGCTCTGGCACATGTAATGTGAGGAATCAGACCTGGGACCACCTCCATACAGAATTGTGACACTGCTGAGCTGACTCTCTGACTGCATAGATACCATTTGCTTTTCTATATAAAAAAAAAAAAATCAATACTCTATTGAAGGAGTGTTGATTTAGAGGATTGTTATTTTCCTATGGGTACAGCTCTACATCTCCCCAAGACAGGAGTTAGTACACATCACCGTCCATCATATCATCCTCTCCTTTACTCCAGCACATAGGACACTGAATCCCCAAACCCTCCTTAACTTCCCCACTACCCTACATTCTGAACTGCTGTGAAATTCTTAAGTGTTACATTTTTACAGAACAGAAACAGCAGCTCAAATCTTGAGATTCTGAGGAACTTCCTGGCGATTAACTCATCCTAGAGAGATAAGATATCAGGTTCACCAAGATAAGCTCCCTAAAACATTTAGGCTTTATGAGTAGAAGAAATATTTGAGAGTCCATCCTAGCATTATTGTCTGAGATTTGTCTCTGGGCTAATCTTTCTGCAACCTTAGTGTTTGGAACCTGGAATGAGTATCAGTTGCAAAAATGTTTTACTAGAAAATTCCCTGGACAGATAATCCACCTTCTGCATTCTATAATGATCCTGGGTCCATGCTCCCAGAGGGATAAAGAAGAGAAAATCTTCCAATGGAGGGGGTGGAATGCTTACTCTGGTGGTGGGAATAGTGTGGAATTGTACCTCTCTTATTCTATGCTCTTGTCTATCATTATTGAATCAAAAAATAAATTTTAAAAAGAATGTTAAAAGAAAAAAATTCCAAAAGACAAAAAGGGCCTGACAAAGTTGCTGTGGGACTCCCCCCATACAAGTTAACTATAGATGGAGAATGAAGAGACATTAGCTCTCATTTTGTAAGCTCTAGTCTTCTGGATATCAACGTAGGACCTCATGGGACCGGGGCGGGGGTGGGTGGTGGGTTCATGGAAGGATCCTGGGGGTCATGTTTGTCAGAAATGACTGATCTCTTAACAAGAGTATGGTTCAGTCAGAAACAGCCATTGCTGAAGACAAGAAAGAAATTATGTGGAGTGGAAGATAGAGTCAGAGAAGTAGAATATAAATGTAGATATTGGTAGTTGGTGGAATCTTTCAATTAATGCACAGGAAACACTTTTTATCCAGACATGGGTTTTCATGAGCAGATTACACTGATACTTATGAAGTTTCACCAAGCGCCTCATATGTCTCATGTGTCAGTTTGTAAACACAGTTAGAAATTCTTCCCTTCCTTGCTTCCAAGCTCTAGTAGTGTGAGGTTGTTGTTTTCGTTCCATCGTGAGGTGAAGACACTTTGTCAGATCTCTCTCTCTCTCAATCTCTTTTCTCCAGGGTTATCACTGGGGTGTGATGTGGGCACCACTACTCCTGGTGGCCATTTTTTTCCATTTTATTGAATAGAAACAGAGAGAAATTGAGGAGAAGAGGCGTACTGACAGACAGAGAAAGATAGACATCTCTAGACCTGTTTCACTACTGCTGCAGGCCTTTGCATAGGTCTTTGTGCTTGGTACTATTGTGCACTTAACTGGGCTCACCGCCACCTGGCCCCTTCATCCATTTTTCTCTCTCTCTCTCTCATAAAAATACATTATGTTTCTTTGGCAGCTCCTGGCAATGAACCTACAGCCTTGTACATGTGCTATACCACCACTGGGTGGCCTCCCAGGGTCAGTTTCTTCATTATTTTAGAGAAAGGGACAGGGAAAGAGAGTGATGACAGAAGGAGATACAGAGAGTAAGAGACACACCAGCACTATGTTTTCATACATAGAGGCCCCCTGATGTAGTCTATAATGTTCCCATGTTGTTCTAGAGTTCAAACCCAGGACCTTGAATTTGGTAACATGGGCATTTTCTCAGGCCAGCTGTCTTCTGGCCCACATATCAGGAGTGGGGAATCTTTTTTTTTTTTTCTTTCCCAAGGGATATTTATAATACCATTCATGAACCATACAAAATGATGAACTTAAACATGAACACTTAATATTGCCATGAAGAGGGGGCCTGGCAGAAGCACAGCAGGCTAATCGCACATGACACAAAGCACACGGACCATGGTAAGGATCCTAGTTCGAGCTCCTGGCTCCCCACCTGCGTGGGGTGGGGGCAGGGGGTCACATCAGTGAAGCAGGTCTGCAGGTGTCTATCTTTCTCTCCCCTTCTCTGCCTTCCCTTCCTTTCTCCATTTCTCTCTGTCCTATCCAACAACAACAACAACAACAATAACAACAACAACAGTATTAACAACAACAATAAACAAGGGCAACAAAAGGGAAAAAATAGTTTCCAGGAGCAGTAGATCTGTAGTGCAGTTACTGAGCCCCAGCAATAATCCTGGAGACAAAAAAAAAATACAGAAAAAAGAAAGAAAAGAAATTGCCATGAAGAAAATCCTAGATTATAGAATTTTGAATCTCATCTATGGTTTCCTTGTCAGGCCCAGGCCAAATGATTCTGTGGTCTGCTTGTGAACCGGAGTGGACATTCCCCACTCCTGCTCTAAAAGATATGGAAAGAAAAATTTATAGGTAGTATATCTGTTGTTAGATAACTTGTGTCATTTTATAATAATATTTTTCAAGATTTTATTTATTTATTGATGACAAAGATAGGAGAGAGAACCAGACATCACTCTGGTACATGTGCTGCCTGGGATCGAACTCAAAACCTCATCCTTGAGAGTCAAATGCTTTATCCATTGCGCCACCTCCCGGACCACATAAAAATCTTTTTTAAAATTTTATTTTATTCGTGATTTAATAATGATTGACAAGATCGTGGGATGAAAGGGGTACAATTCCATACAATTTCTACCACCAGAGTTTCATATCTCCTCCCCTCCATTGGAAGTGCGCCTATTCTTTATCCCTCTGGGAGTATGGACCCAGGCTCATTATGGGATGCTGAAGGTGGGAGCATTGGCTGCTGTAATTGCTTCTCCACTGGACAGAGGCATTGGTAGGTTGATCCATACTCCCAGTCTGTCTCTATCTTTCCCTAGTGGGGTAGGGCTCTGAGGAGGTAGGGTTCTAGGACACATAGGTGAGGTTGTCTGCCCAGGGAAGTCAGGTTGGCATCATGGTAGCATCTGCAACTTGTTGGCTGAAAAGCATTAAGATATAAAGCAGAACAAACTGTTTAATAATCAGGAACCTAAAGTGGTGTTAACACCCTCATTTTAGGAAGGTAGTTCTGACCCTTGCAGATACATTGGATAGTATTTATTTCATTGAATTGGTGGTTCAACAGGTAGGGAGATTAATGCACAAAAGAGAATAAATGCGAGAAATAAAAAGACAGAAAGCCTAATAAGATAAAGTTTCCTAGTGTTGTCACAGGAAGATATGAATTCAATGGAGTAACTAGGTGAATGGTTATCAAACTAAGTTGCCCAGAATAGCCATAATTTTCTTTAATATAAGTAGATGTTCTGGAACTGCTGTTCAGTCTTTCTAACCTGTTAATTTGCAACAGACCCTGATGAAATTGAGGTGTGATGACTAAAGACCATGTAGATATTTTATCTGACACAGTGGAACACAGAATTAGTATAAATATAATGGTTAAGTGTATTAGTCATTTATTTTGTTCCAAGTAAGACACAGTTTATGGAATAATGTCATTCAATTTTCTCAGCCTCCCTCTAAACTAGGTATCAGTTATTAGCTCTATTTCAAAGATTATAAAATTGAGGCTTAGTGCTCCATGTCACTCTACCATCAAGTGGAAGAGTGGTCTAGAGTCTCTACTGACATTTACAATATTGCCCTAGAAAAGACAGCTGTAGGCAGTGATTTTTCTTTGAGATATGGATTTGAAGGAAATCTTTTCACCAGATCTGTGGCATTTTAAACCCTAGTGAGTCTCACCTATTTCCAGCTGTGATTTTTCACAAAATCATAACTAAATCCCATTTCATTGGATTATCAAAACCTACCATGTAAAGCAAAGCTGAAGCAGCATTGTTCTGACTGAATCAGTGACGGGGCCCTAGAAACCTCCCTTCCTGTGCTAACTGCAGACAGCCCTTTGCCCTCTGTTGAGCACAGTTGGAAGATATTGCTCTCAAACACAGTTGAGTGGATGTACTCCCTGGCATATCTAGTCTTCCTGTCTCCAGAGACCTCAGTCTGTTGGTTCCTTTCAGGATCTGAATACATGTTTAAGTTCAGATGAAGAGGCCCAGGACAATCATGGGGGTGGTGGGAGGGAGCAGGATTGAATGCAGCAGTCACCTTTCTGATTCTTCCTAGGTAATAGCCTAGTCTACAGTGGGATTGTTAGGGAGAAGACTGGAAGAAAGATTTCCAAGAAAACACATTCTTACAAAGCCAGAACTTCTAAAGACAGTACTGGCTCAATGGCAATGAGAGATGACCTCCTCTTCCCTCCTCCCTTACTCCAATTAAGTCTTTTTTTCTTCCTCTCCACCTGTACCTGGGGTTCTCTTCAGGCTTCAGGCAAATGTGTGCATTAATCACACATGGATCCGCTGATGCTTTGGGAGGGTGGGAAGCGGCTGATTTATGAACCAGCCAAAAGTGTGGGGAGACTGGGAGTGGGCAAGGTGGGCCCAGCTCGGGGAGCATATGGGGGAACCCCTTCTCTAGGACCAGATCCATATGCTCCACTGCAGGTCCATATGTTATGTGGGCTGGTCCCCACTCCTCCTTTGCCACAGTCAAAGCTGCCTGTTTGCTATAATAAGCAGGGGTCTGGCTTCACCACATGCCCTCCTGGCATTCAGACATACAGTCTCCAACTGTGTGAGACGTTTGGGGAGAGTTTTAGCAGCATTTCTTATAGGCCAGAATTGTGTTATTTTTGCCCTTGTTAATATGAGTTATTGTCATTTACTTACTTAAGGGCAGTCCTTAAGATTCAGGTAAGAATTGTGTTATTTTTGCCCTTGTTAATATGAGGTATTGTCATTTACTTACTTTTGGGCAGTCCATAAGATTCAGGTAAGACCAGAGAACAATTTTTTTTCTGTTTACTGAAAGAGACAATTGAGACACAGAGCTAGAGCCATTGATACCGATGCTATTACAAGGAACAATGACACAACATCAGTACTTCTTGCATGCACATCAGGCAACCAGGGCTGTTTCATGCACTTTAACATGGAGTAACTGAAAATGCAAAGATTTATTAACTAGGTTGCCCCAGTCAATAAACTGAGTGAGGGGAATTAGGAGTTGAACTCAGATCCATGTTTCCTATGACTCTTTTTGAATTATCAGTTCAATTTTACCCTTTTGTTTACTCAATCATTCAACTATCCATTCTTTTCAATAAGTACTTATTGTGTCGGTACCACATGTCAGACCCTACAGAGGGTACTTGGATGCAACTAGGGATAATGCTATCTGGCCCAAGACATGCTACTGACCTTCATGGAATACATACCTTTATATTGTTTTGAGTTTTGACAGAGACAGAAAGGCAGAGAGAGAATGAAAGAGACCATAGCACCACGATTCCTTCCATGTGGCAGGGGTCAGGCCAAAACTTGTACTGTACACGTGGCAAAGCAGCAAGCTATCCAAGTGAGCTCTTTTGACAGCTCAGAGGATATATTTCAGTGAGGCAAGACAGACAACAGCAAAATTACAAAACAGTCAGGGAAATTGCTCAGAGGGTAGAGTTTATAACTTGAGTACATGAAGCCCTGGGATTGACAATGCACCAACCTGCCACGCTCCCTAACCCCAGCATCACCTATATTGGAGTGGAGTCCTGCTTCTTTTGCTTTATCTCTTACAGATAACTGAATAAGTCTTTAAAACAAGAAAAAAAACATTCCTTAAAATACCTATAGTTATAAAAAATTCTAGTTAAAAATTGCAGCAACTTGGTTGAAGAGAGTAAACAAAGGGTTGAAGAAAGAATAGCAGGTTCGTCGTGGCAGTGAGGGCAGTCAGAGACTTTGGGATAAGAAGGAATCATCATAGGCCCATAAGAGAAAGATGAGTACTAGATGATCTCACTCATAGGTGGAATTTAAGCGACAAAAACAGAACAGGAAAACGCAATGCAAAACATGGACTGCACTTATTGTATTGCACCAGAGTGAAGGATTCTGGGGAAGAAAGGCAGGAAATGGGCTGGAAGAGGAGTGACTTCAGGGGCCTGGTACATGATCGTGGGAAAGGCCCTATGCTGGGGGTGAGAATGTTTTGATGACACTTGACATGGGGGCATGAGATGTTGTACCCTTGTGTCATCAACTGTGCTATAAACCATTATCTACCAAGTAAATTGACAAAAGCAAAAAAGAAAAATAAAAGTGGGGACTCAACATAGTGAAAGGAATTCCCTATAAAGACAACAGTGTATGCAGCCCCCCTCCCCCCCAAAAAAAGCCCTCTCATTTATTTCAGTTGCTTGTCTCACAGTGGTAGAGTTTTAAGTGTCTTTACCATCATCAGGCATTTTTCAGCAGTGGCTGACAGCTCAGGGTAAAGTTATTGGGATAGATTTGTCTATATATGTCTCTAAAAGCAACACTCTCTAGCTAGTCTAGTGCTGGAAACAGAGTAGCATGGAACATGCATACCTCCTTGAATTCAAAAACCATTGCTGACTATTTTAGACCACATTTGCTTTCTTAGTAAGCTTGAAAATGATATCACTACTCCACCCCATTAAGTTTTACTATGCAATTTTAGCTTTTTTTCTTTTTTTTACTTTGAGTATTTTTTCCTTTGAAGATATCAATAGCTTTGGAGTATTTTATTACTTTCTTTTACCATTTAAGTGTTTATAAAACATTTCATTCCAGCGTGCCTGACCTCAAAGATAAGATCTAGTAGCTTGCAAAGATTAGATTTTATTTAACAAACATTTGCACAGAAATTTATGTGCTCAGTTGGATCTAAGTGCTTCACAGAATATAACTCATTTTATCCTAAAATAAGCCTGCAAGAATGATATCATTATCATCCCCATTTCACAGATAAGGATATTGACACACACACAGAGTTAAATGGTAAGAGTGGAAAATAAGTCTGGACTTGGGAAGAGAAATGATACCATCTGTAGAGCAACACTTAGGCCTGAGCCACCCAAGAGCCCAGGTTCAATCCCAACCACCACCCTAAACTAGATCCAAGTAAAGCTCTGGAAAGAAAAAAAAATCCAAGGTCATATCTAAAAGTCTGGCTCTAGGTAGCTATGTAATTAACCCTCTCAATTTAGAGGTAAAATCCCTAGTTTTAAGAAACAAACTCCTCTTCTTTCCCATGGAATTTGGATTCTTTCTTGTACTAGATTTTCTCTGTCCCTTCATTTCTCTAGAGTCTCATGCCAGGCAGAGGTGGTTTGGAGTTTGTACTTCAATGTCCAGGGGAAAGGGCAAAGGGGAGGGAGGCACTGGGCAGGGCCAAGTTTTTCTACAATTGTTTTGCTGCAGCCTGTACTGTGTATGGCTTCATAGTGAGCCCTGAGCATTATAGTTAAAACTATTCCAACAGCAGGGTAACAGAAAAATAGGTATTTTCATTTTCATTTTCTTCTTCTCCTTTCCTTTATTCTTTTTTCTTTCATCCATCTCGCTCTTTCCCTCCTTTTTACATTTCCTCTTTCCTCCCTTCTCTCTCCCACTCATTTTCATACTTTGCCTCCCTATCCTCCTTCACTTTCATCCTTTCTTCCTTGTTTTCTTCTTTTTTAAATTGTTATTTATTTGTATTATTAGGTAAAGATAGAGAGAAATTGAGATGAGAGGGGTGATAGAGAGGGAGAGAGACACCACCAACACTTGTGAAGCTTTCCCCCAGCAGGTGGGGACTAGAGGCTTGAACCCGGGTCCTTGTGCACTTAGTGTGTGCGCTTAGCCAGGTGTGCCACCACCTGCTCTCCCTTGTTTTCTTCTTCCTTCTTCCTGTAATTTGTACATCACTTCTCAGATTGCTTGCTCCCTGCATACCCAGCTCCTGTAGCAATTTCTTGGTGGATGGACTGCTGTCTGTTTCTCACACCTCTTCCTCACCCCAAAGTGAGCCTGTAGCACTGGGTACTTATGCTCTCCTATAACTTTGAGGGACCAGACTGTAGGGACATTGCCTGAAATCTCACTGGACCTGGCTTCCAAGTTCCTTTTCCAGCCTCCCCTGGGAGAACTGCCTTGTATACAGACTTACATGTCAGCATGGGCTATTGAAAATCTGGCCCTAGGACTCAGTCCCCAGAGAAATGCATGAAGAACCCTTAAGGACAGCTTTAGGGAAGGCAGCTTCCTAGGTCAGGAAATGAAAGGGTATACTGAGGAGGGGGAATGAACAAGAAGAATATTTCCCATTTAGAGTTGCAGCTCCCCTGTCATTTCTCATGAAGTAAACCTTATGACTGCAACATTAGAAAAGGTGGGTGAAGGGACGCCCCTCACAAGTTCACAAGTGAACCTTATTCAATCACTGCTCATATTTTCCCTTCACCTAAGAACCCAGTTGGAGTGGGTAGATGCATAGTTATATCACCATCTAACATTGCTGACTAATAAGTGCTTTTTCTCTCTTTGGGGCTTGTTCTTCTTTTGCTGCTCCCTGTGAGGCAGACTGATCTGTCATCAGAATCATAAGATAGTAAGCAGGAGTTATACGCCAATCCAAAAATGCTACTAAAATATCATTTTTACCATGGAGACAGAGTAATGTAGATTAATGTGTATTCCTGTAGATGCGTAGACATATGTATTCTGAAAACAAAAGTTACGAATCTCCACAACCTTTATCTAAATTAGTTCCTCTATTCTTTTTATAAAAGAATTATTTTATTTTGTCATTCACATACACACATATAATACACACACACACATGCACAAACACACACACACATACACAAACACACACACACACACACACACACACACATATATATATATTTGTTGGAGGTCAGTGTATGACTCCGCTTTCCTGGTGACTATTTTTTAAATTTATTTATTAGGGGATTAATGTTTTACATTCGACAGTGAATACAATAGTTGGTACATGCATAGAATTTCTCAGTTTTCCACATAACAATACAAACCCCCCACCAGATCCTCTGTCATCCTTTTCCAGGACCTGTACTCTCCCCCACCACCCACCCCAGAGTCCTTACTTTGGTGCAATACACCAACTCCAGTTCAGGTTCTACTTGTGTTTTCTCTTCTGATCTTGTTTTACAACTTCTGCCTCAGAGTGAGATCATCCCAGATTCCTCCTTCTGTTTCTGACCTATTTCATTTAACATGATTTCTTCAAGTTGCATCCAAGATGGGTTGAAAACGGTGAAATCCTGGTGACCATTTTTCATAGCAGTTAAAAGACAAAGAGAAATAGGGAGAAACAGAAAAGGAAAGACACCTACAGCATCCCTAAGCATTCCCCTACCTCTGCAGGTGGTTGGTTACCAGGGGCTTCATCCCAGGTCACCACACATAGTAACATGTTTTTTACCAGGTGAGCCACTATCTGGCCCTCTAGATATTGTATTTTATTGCCACAGAACATATTTGGACCAGTGACTCTTAGGTGTTACAAAAGGCTTTGTAGTGCCTATCTGATTTCTTGATAGATCATTTCTGGAATCATACTAGAAGAATCCCCTTTTCTCCTCAATATCTTTTGTCTAAAACAGTTGCCATGAGAGGAGTAGCAGCACCCAGTGCTGGAGAAAACATGTACTAGTTCATAGGAGCTGGGTGTTTAATTTTTCAGGAATTATACACAATAGTCAATGTCACACCAGTAGCATGAAAACAGCCAGGATGTAAATACTTATGCTACAGATTCTGGCAAAAGATTTACATTGTGGCATACCTTCCCCATGCCTCCACAAGAGAGTCAGTTATTCACCATTTACCAGCTCTCCCAAGGGCCATGCCCAAGGCCTTTCTCTGAACACTTGCAGTCTACTGAAACTTTTGGGTTGGTGAGTTAACAGCAGGCTCTTAGGTATGTGTCTGTGTTGGGATGGTAGCAAAATGCTCTTTGTACGTTCTCTGCTGTGCCTTGCATCACATTCAGAAAGACTTCTACCTGCCTGCAGGTCTGTTCTTATATTAGATAATTAAGTGTGTGGTCATCCTCCTGCATTTGAAAATACGTATTTCATGAAATAAATGAAACAATATTTGCAACTGGCATTTGTTTCCCTTACAGAATAATAGAATATTTTGAAGCTATGGACTCACCATTTTGCTGAGAGGGTAGAGAAACCCTGATTCCTGATTGCTATATGAATACTGAGATTCACTCATGATGGGCAGATGAAAAAGTACCCTATATACTGGGGCAGGGCTTTATAAAGTGGCAAAGGTAACAGAAGTGCTTTTGAAATAGATTCTTAGGAATATACCTATTGACATCTATAACACAGCTAAGAAACTTCCAAATTCATTCATGCAGTGACCATTGGACTTAAAACTTAGACTACCACCCCAGAAGGGAAAACTAGTATGTAAATCATTAGTGACAATTAAAGAGTTCTCCTCCCTTTCCTCCTTCTCCTTCCCCTCCCCTTCCCCTTCCCCTCTCCCCTCTTCTTCCTCCTCCTTCTTCTCCTCCTTCTCTTTTTAAATTGCCACCAGAATTATCCATGACCTTTTATTATATGGAGATGTTGAACAAAGGTGACTTTTAATTGAGCTAGATCTTTCAATTCTGGGGATAGCTACAATGGACTTAGCAATGATGGAGACAATTTTGGAAGTTATGGAATATACAGTGATTTTGGCAATTGCAGTTTGAATCCCAGTTCTGTAGCTTTCTATGGAACCTCAAAAACAAGACTTTGCCATATGTAATTGGGGGTAACACCACACACCTTTCAGACAGGAAATAGGAACTTTATGAGAAACTAAATGGCATTAAATAGCTCCAGGTAAAGGGAATAGCTTACTATACAAAGTTATTGATAAATACAACCAAATATTAAAATCTGGCAGGTAATAAGGGTTAGAGTGTGTGAGGTAATAAGAATAAGTAATAATAGGTACAGTCTGTTAGGTTTATTTTCTTAAAAGAATTAAGTGAATTAAAAGACTCTATTTATTGGATAGAGACAGAAACTGAGATGGAAGAGGGAGAAAAACACCTGCAGCACTGTTTCAATGCTCATGACTCTTTCCCCTCATCCCCCACAAGTGGGGAACCCAGGGTTTGAACCTATATCCCTGTGCTTGGTAACATGGCTACTCAACCAATTGCACCATGACCCATCCCTTAACAAAGTAAATTTTCAAAAGCTTCTGAATTTCAAGATTGTATACTAAAAATCAGATTATAATTTCTCTATTGTAGCCCCTTGAACTTATTCTCACTCACTCAGATTGAAGCCCTTAGTGTATAGGAGTGGTGGTCTCTCTCTCTCTCTCTCTCTCTCTCTGCTCTTAGAATTTCTATTTCTTCTTCTCCTCCTCCTCCTCCTCCACTCTCTCTCTCTCCTCCTCTCCTTCATTTTTTAAATTGTCACCAAAATTATCCCTGGGGCTTGGTTTCAGCACAAGGAATCCACCACTCTCAGAGGCTATGTTTTCCTTTTTTCTCTCTTTATTTTATTTGATAGGACAGAGAGAAATGGAGAGGAGAGGGAAAGATAAAGATAGACACCTACAGACCTGCTTCACTGCTCTTGAAGCATGGCTCCCTGCAGGTGAGGAGTGGGGATTTGAACCCAGGTCCCTATGCATGGGAATGTATGTGCTCAACCAGGAGCACCACTGCCAGATCCCTACTTATTCCAGGTCCAGACACAAGAACAAGGTCACACCAGAACCCCAGGTCCTTCTTCCTTTTGGTGGTGCTCCAAGAGGTAGCAGAAGGATGGGCTACACATTCCTGACTCGACTTTTATGACTGGTGTTTTGCAGGGTGAATGCAAAATCCACAGCTTTGAGGCCCTTGGAAGCATTTTTCTCAAATTCAGAGACTGTACCTAGAATTTTCAGTGGCTTGCTCACTGGGATTCTATGTTTGTGAAAAAGCCCTGATGGGAAATTCAGATATACTTTCCTTCTCTAATTTTTCTTTTCTTTTTCTTTTTTTTTTTGCATAACCCTTCTCCCATCCACTGAACACACTGTATTCTTTTTTAAAAAAAATATTTTTATTTATAAAAAAGAAACACTGACAAAACCATAGGATAAGAGGGGTACAACTCCACACAATTCCCACCACCAGAACTCTGTATCCCATCCCCTCCCCTGACAGCTTTCCTGTTCTTTAACACTCTGGGAATATGGACCCAAGGTCACTATGGGGTGCAGAAGGTGGAAGGTCTGGCTTCTCTAATTGCTTCCCTGCTGAACATAGGCGTTGGCAGGTCTATCCATCAAAACCCTCACATGATAGTGTTTGGGGACAACCACCTGAAGGAGCAAAGCTTAGGAACCTTTCTCAGGTATTTAGAGGTATGCAAAATGTATGGTGGCTGCCTGAAAATTATTTCAGCTTTGGTTGAATTATTTTATGTTTTAATTTGAAAGATTTTTTAAAAATTTACTGTGTAACAGCATTACATAACACGAAAAATACTGTTTTCCTTTTTCATGTTAACTCTAGACCGTGTCTGCATGCAAGTATTCTATTTATTTATTTATCTATTTTCCATTTTGTTGTCCTTGTTTTTTATTGTTGTTGTTATTGATGTTGTCATTTCTAGACAGGACAGACAGAAATGGAGAGAGGAAGGGAAGACAGAGGGGGAGAGAAAGACAGACACCTGCAGACCTGCTTCACAGCCTGTGAAGTGACTCCTCTGCAGGTGGGGAGCCGGGGATTCGAACCGTGATCCTTACACCAGTTCTTGAGCTTTGCGCCACGTACACTTAATCCACTGTGCTACTTCCCAACTCCCCTGCATGCAAGTATTCTTATCTGTAACTTTATTCATAGCAATCATAAACTTTTGTGTGCTGTCTTATTTATTTACATTATGTTATAAAAATGCTAAGTTTCTTTATCATGTAGCTAATTAACATTTTTATTGGGTGTATACTATTCTTTAAAGTTGATATAAATCTGTGCACATAACCATTTCTTCATTTGTGGATATTTATACTGTTTGTAATTGTTTTAATGATACATACTAAATGAACACAGAAATAAACATTCTTATGCACACAGTTTAGCCATATTTTGTTTTTATTTTTTTATAGTAGGAGATTCTTTATAAAAATGCTTATTTTTTTATTTATGAGAATAAGAGAACGAGACCAGAGTTACACTCATTTTCTGGCATATGGTGGTGCTGGGAATTGAACCAGGAGCCTCTTTGCCTCAGATATTTAAATCTGGTGCTCAGCTATCAAGCTATCTCCATATAATTAATTAATTAATTAATTAGATGACTAATTACTTGAGTTATTGTAGAGCACAATTCATGCTGTACAATATTCCATGGCATTGCCCATATCATCATATCTGATGGAAAGCAAAGAAGAAGTTATAAACAGCAAAGGACCTGCCTTTCTAGACTTTCTACAAGGGAGTCAGTCACACAAGTGTCTAACCAACATATGAAAAGAAATCCAGAATCCTTGGGCAACAGGGAGATACAAATCAAAACACTGTGAGATGCCACTATGCACTCACACACACGAGGATGACTAGTGGACAATAACAAAAATGGGTGAGAATGTAACTAGCTGAATCTTCACATTGCTGGTGGAAATATAAAATAGTGTGGTTATTATATGAAACAGTTTGGCAGTAACTCAGTACCAAACATAGACATGTCATCAGACATAACTTTTCTTTTTAAAATTTTTATTATCTTTATTTATTTGATAGAGACAGCCAGAAGTCAAGAGAAAGGGGAGATAGAGAGGGAGAGAGACAGAGAGATACCTGTAGCCCTGTTCTACCACTTGTGAATCTTTCCTCCTGCAGGTGGGGTCTAGGGGCTCAAACCTGGGTCCTTGTGCACTGTAATGTGTATGCTCAACCAGATGCGCCACTACCCAGCTCTTAACTTTTCTACTCTTAGGGTATTTAGAATTTGAAATAAGTGCTTAATAAAAAATGTGTATAGGAACATATAGCATTAACAAGGGTTCATTATATGCACTAGTCAGGAAGTAGAAACAGCTCCAATGTTGGTCAAAGGATAAATGGAAATATAAACAAGATATACTATATGACATTAAAAACAGAATATTATATGACATTAAAAAGGGAGAAGAAAGAATACCATGGAGGGAGTGCATATAGTGGAGGCGAGGAAGGACATCCCAGTCTTTAGAAGGTGCTCACAGGCTGGTGACAGCAATTTTATTGTAACATCTGGTTGTTATCTGTCCCACGGGGCCAAGTTAGACCTAGTAAAAATTGTAGCCATTACATGACCTCCAGCTGATCTAGCTTCTCTGCTTCTCTCTCTTCCCATGCTGAGCCCCCCCCCCAAAAAAAAAAATGACTCCTGCTAAGCTTGATGAGTTTCAGCATTTGCAAATGTACTGTTGACCTGTCACTTCAATGATTCTGACCTTGTGAGAGTTTCTGTCTAGCTGACTGACTGCCTGATTATGCTGAAGGGTTTTTATTGTTATTGGTATTATCTCTGGGGTTTCATTGCTCTAGTGTGACTGTTTTCCAGAGAGAAACAACAGAGATTGAGACAGAGAGGCAGAGGGAAGGACACCATGTCATCAAAGATTTACCCCCACCTGGTGCTGTGAGGGCTGGGTTCAACCCTGGGGTGGGCACGTGGCAAAGCAGTTGCCCTCCCAGATGAGCTAGCTAGCTGGTTTGTGTTTTATAATTGCTGCTCATTTTGTGTGTGTTTCCCCTTCACTATCTCTCCTGGTACTTTCACCTTCTTTTAAAAATATATATTTTTTACCTTTATTTATTTATTGGGTAGAGATAGCCAGAAATTGAGAGAGAATGGGGAGATAGTGAGGGAGAGAGAGACAGAGAGATCCCTCTGGCCCTATTTTACCGAAACTTTCCTCCTGCAGGTGGGAACTGGGGGCTCGAACTTGGGTTCTTGTGCATTGTAATATGCGTGCTCACCCAGGTGCACCACCATCTGGCCCCTTTTCCCTGCCTTGCCACCAAATGCTTTAGTTCTAGTTGAAATGGTTTAAGAAGTCATATCTGCTTCTTTACCTCACTGACTTTACCCTGAAAATTCAACATTTAGGATATATTTATATATTTTCAGTTTGTGTTCTATGAGATACTGTGCAAAAGCAAACAATTAAAATGCCATTTGAAAGAGAGATGGCTAATTAGATAGTAAATAAAGTGGGGGAAATTCTGCTTCTTTCTAATAGCAAAGATCTCAGATTATCTTTTTCTTCAATCTTGTCTCTCCCAAATCAAAAAAGTCTCATATGTTATTTCCTGCTTTTCCTCTCTGTTCTGATCTGATAGTAGTTTTCTATCAAGCAGAACATTGCCATGTGTAGCATGTTACAATGGGTGAGAGGACATATCCTGTTTTCTAACTCCGTATTGTGTCCGTGAGTAATAAGCAACACACACACACACACATATATATATATTCCTAATTTGTTTTTCAGAGAAATAAAAAGCATTTTCTCCCCATCTTTTAAATTTAGTTGAATGACACATTTTAAAATTGAATAGTTTCTTCATAACTGCACTTTTTAGAAAACTCTGATTGGACATTAGTTCAATTTTTGGTTTTGATATTCTGTTTCATTTAAAAACATTTTGAAAGTAGTTACAGAAGAAAACATAAGCGCATAGACCCTTCACTTGGCTTCTCCTAATACTCACATCTTCCAGAATTATAGCATAAGCGTCAGAACCGGGAACTTCATGCTCATCTATTCTTACTAGTAAAACTAAGGGCTTTTAAAAATTTATTTTATTTTTTTTGCCTCCAAGGTTATCACTGGGGCTTGGTGCCTGCACTACGAATCCACTGCTCCTGGTGGCTATTTTTTCCTTTTTTGGTTGTCTTTGTTGTTTATCATCATTGTTGTTGTTGTTATTGTTGTAATTGCTGTCATTAATGTTGGATAGGACAGAGAAAAATCGAGAGAGGAGGGGAAGACAGAGAGGGGGAGAGAAAGATAAACACCTACAGACCTGCTTTGCTGCTCTCCTCAAACCGGGATCCTTGCCCTGATCCTTGCACTTTGTGCCATGTGAGCTTAACCCACTGCACTACATCCTGGCCCCCAAAACTAAAGACTTTAGTAGAATCTAAGCAGTACTTTCTTCACTAATGTCCTTGCTTTGTGCCTGCATCCAGTCCAGGATACTGAACTGCATCTAATTGCCATGCCTTCTCAGTGCACTCCAATGTGCACTCATTTCTTTTTTTAAAAAATTTTTTATTTAAGAAAGGATTAATGAACAAAACCATAAGGTAGGTGGGGTACAACTCCACACAATTCCCAACACCCAATCTCCATAACCCACCCCCTCCCCTGATAGCTTTCCCATTCTCCATCCCTCTGCGAGCATGGACCCAGGGTCATTGAGGGTTGCAGAAGGTAGAAGGTCTGGCTTCTGTAATTGCTTCCCCGCTGAACATGGACGTTGACTGGTTGTTCCAGACTCCCAGTCTGCCTCTCTCTTTCCCTAGTAGGGTGTGTCTCTGGGGAAGCTGAGCTCCAGGACACATTGGTGGGGTCTTCAATCCAGGGAAGCCTGGCCAGCATCCTGGTGATTGAAAAGAGAGTTAACATATGAAGCCAAACAAATTGTTGAGCAATCATGGATCCAAAGCTTGGAATAGTGGAAAGGAAGTGTTAGGGAGGTACTCACTGCAAACTCTAGTGTACTTCTGCTTTCAGGTATATATTTTGCAGTAGTTTATGGAAACATGTGAACATAAGCTCTCTCTCACAGAAACTGGTGTATATCTAGGTTATGGGACTTTGTTAGAAAGTGAACCACCTGAGATGAAATTAGAGTGTACTATAAAAGGAAAGGTCTCACCCGAGTAATGAAGCTGAAGGGTTGTCATTCCACACGTGAAGTCTCTGGGCACAGTCTGAGGTGAAGCATATTGAGGTGGCAATCGTTACATTGGTTAGGTTGTGATCGGCGGATGCAATATTATTTGGTATGGATTGGCAGAGGCATATGGGAAAGTGGGCCCTATCCAAGGGTTCCAGGACTGGGGGAAGTAGGGGCTATATAGTGGAGATGTGAGGTTCCTGCTGTCTTAGGGTTCAAAAAGACAATCGATAGTTAATGTTATCATCACATTATTTGGTAATTGGGTTAACTTTGAAAAGTCCTTTTGTTAGGGTTTGCTGTACATTATCCAGTATCTTGTATATAGCTGTGCTATTGGGTGCTTCTAATCTATTTGGTCTAGGCTTTTGAGAGAGTCCGCATATCAAATACACAGCCTATATATTAAAAAGATTCAGTTTGTGTTTTGAGAAACTTTGAGACATACAACTGATTTTCCCCCTCTCATATTAATTAACTACTGATTTATATGTCTACATTTTGCTAGGAGTGTACATAAACACCATTCCCACCACCAAAAGACTGTGACCCATCCCTCCCACCCACTCCCACCCCCCACTGGAACAGGAAGCTGCATGTCTACCCCTCACCACAGGGTTTTTACTTTGGTGCCCTACTTACAATTTGATCAGGTCCTGCTTTTAGTTTCCCTTTCAGATCTTCTTACTCAACTTCTGTTGATGAATGGGATCATCCCATACTCATCTTTATCTTTCTGACTTAGTTCACTTAACATAGTTCCTTCTAGCTCTGTCCAAGATGGGTCAGAGAAGGTGGGTTCATTGTTCTTGACAGCTGCATAGTATTCCATTGTGTATATATACCACAGCTTTCTCAGCCACTCATCTGTTGTTGGGCACCTGGGTTGCTTTCAGGTTTTAACTATTCTGAATTGTGCTGCTATGAACATAGGAGTACACACCTCTTTTTGGTTGGTTGTTATTGAGTCCTTGGGGTATAACCCCAGGAGAGGAATTACTGGATCATATGGAAGGTCCATGTCTAGCCTTCTGAGAGTTTTCCAGACTGCTCTCCACAGAGGCTGTACAAATTTACATTCCCACCAGCAATGTAAAAGGGTTCCTCTGTCCCCACAGCCTCTCCAGCATTTGTTGCTGCTGTCCTTTTTGATATATGCCATTCTTACAGGAGCGAGGCGGTATCTTAGTGTTGTCTTAATTTGAATTTCTCTGACAATCAGTGACCTAGAGGGATGCATTGGATCGACCTTCTCGTGGTGCATCCCGTGAGTACCCATTTATTGGGGAAACTGACGATCCTTCCTAGTCGACTGAATCCACATGGATCCCAGTCACTTTCAAAGCCAGCAACAAGCAGACATCAGGCTCAACCTGACGCTGTTGACTGGCTACAGAAGAAGGGCAAACACAAGAAGAAGAAGTGACCTAGAGCAGTTTTTCATATGTTTGTTAGCCTTTTGGATCTCCTCTGAAGTGAATGTTTTGTTCATATCCTCTGCCCATTTTTGGATGCAGTCATTTGCTTTTTTGGTGATAAGTTTGCTGAGCTCTTTATATATTTTGTTGATTAGTTTCTTGTCTGATGTAAGGCATGTGAAGATCTTCTCCCATTCTGTGATGGGTCTCTCTGTTTGTTTAATAGTTTCTTAGGATGTGCAGAAGCTTTTCAATTTGATGTAGTCCCATTGGTTTGTTTCTGCTTTAGTCTTCCTTGCAATTGGGTTTGATTCATCAAAGATGTCCTTGAGGTGTAGGTGGGAAAGTGTTTTACCAATGTTTTTCTCTAAGTATTTGATTGTTTCTGGCCTGACATCTAGGTCTTTGATCCATTTGGAGTTGATTTTTGTTTCTGGTGAGATAAAGTGGTTCAATTTCATTCTTCTGCATGTTACAACCCAGTTTTCCCAGCACCATTTATTGAAGAGAGCTTCCTTTTTCCATTTAATCCTTTGGGCCCCCTTATCAAAGATTAGATGTCCATAGGTGTTGGGATTTATTTATGGGCTTTCAATTCTGTTCCACTGGTCTGTGTGCCTATTTTTGTTCCAGTACCATGCTTTTTTGATGATGATGGCTTTATAATATAGTTTAAGGTCTGAAAGTGTGATTCCTCCATTTCTGTTTCTTTTCCTCAATATGGTTTTGGCCATTCTAGGTGTTTTCACCTAGGTTTCATTCTAGGTTCCAGATAAATGAATGTAGTTTTTGTTCTATTTTCTTAAAGAAGCTTGGTGGAACTTTGATGGGTATTGCATTAAATTTGTATACGGCTCTGGGGAGAATATTCATTTTGATATATTTATTCTTCCAATCCATGAGCATGGGATATCTTTCCATATCTTGGTATCAGTTTCTATTTCCTTGAGTAGCGACTCATAGTTTTCAGCATACAAGTCTTTCACTTCTTTGGTCAACTTTATTCCTAGGTATTTGATTGAGTTTGCTGAAACAGTAAATAGGAGTGATGTATGGATGTTTTCTTCTTCAGATTTAGTTTTTGCATAAAGAAATGCCACTGATTTTTGTACATTGATTTTGTAGCCTGATAACTTTCTATATTGCCTAATAACTTCCAGTAATTTTCTGCTGGATTCTTTAGGTCTTTCTATGTATACTATCATATCATCTGCAAATAGTGAGAGCTTGACTTCTTCCCTTCCAATCTGTATTCCTTTGATTTCTTTCTCTTGCCTGATTGTTATGGCAAGAACTTCCAATACTATGTTGAAGAGTAATGGTGACAGTGGACAGCCCTGTCTAGTCCCTGATCTGAGGGGGAATGCTTTCAGCTTCTGTCCATTGAGTATGATGTTGGCTGTAGGTTTGCTATATATAGACTCCACTATCTTGAGGAATTTCCCATCTATTCCCATTTTTGGTAGAGTTTTGAGCATGAACGGGTGTTGGATTTTGTCAAAGGCATTCTCTGCATCTACTGAGATAATCATGTGGTTTTTGGCTTTGCTTTTATTGATTGGTGAATGACATTGATTGACGTACGGATGTTGAACCAGCCTTCATTCCTGGGATGAATCCCACTTGGTCGTGATGAACAATCTTTTTGATATGTTGCTGTATCCGGTTGGCCATGATCTTGTTTAATATTTTGGCATCTATGTTCATCAGAGATATTGGTCTGTAGTTTTCTTTTTTTGTCCTGTCCCTATCAGCTTTTGGTATCAGGGTGATGTTGGCTTCATAGAAGGTGGAAGGGAGTATTCCTGTTTCTTCAATCTTATGGAATAGCTTAAGAAGTATGGGTATTAACTGTATCCTGAAAGTTTTGTAGAATTCGTTTGTGAAGCCATCTGGTCCAGGACTTTTGTTGTTGGGGAGATTCTTAATAACGGTTTCAATTTCTTTGTCTGTGATTGGTGCATTTAGATTTTGTAGTTCTTCTTGGTTCAGTTTTGGAAGTGCATAGGTTTCTAGGAATTGTTCCATTTCTTCCAGATTCTCTAGCTTGGTGGCATATAGTTCTTTACAGAAGTTTCGCAGGATTCTCTTGATTTCTGTGGTGTCAGTTGTGATATCTCCTCCATCATTTACAATTCTATTAATTTGAGTCTTCTCTCTTTTTTGTTTGGTGAGTCTGGCTAGGGGTTTGTCAATTTTGTTTAATCTTTCAAAGAACCAACATTTGGTTTCATTGATCTTTTGTATGGTTCTTTTATTTTTGATGTTGTTTATTTCTGCTCTAACTTTAGTGATTTCTGTCCTTCTGGTTGCTTTAGGGTTCCTTTGTTCCTCTTCCTCTAAGTCCTTGAGGTGTGCAGTAAGATCGTTCATTTGAGCTTCTTCTTGGTGTTTAATATGTGATTGTATGGCAATAAGTTTCCCTCTCAGTACTGCTTTAGCTGTGTCCCAAATATTTTGATAGGTTGTGTTTTCATTTTCATTAGTTTCCAGGAACATTTGAATTTCCTGCTTGAGTGAGTCTCTGACCCAGTGGTTCTTAAGGAGCATGTTGTTTAGTTTCCAGATTCTGTGTCTTTTAATAATTTTCTGTTTGTTGTTAAATGTTAGTTTTACTCCACTGTGGTTTGAGAAGATACTTGGGATGATTTCAATGCTCTTGAATTTATTGATGTTGTTTCTGTGGTCTATCTGAGTATGTGTTATGTGGATTTGAAAAGAAGGTGTATTCCAGTTTTTTGGGGTGGAGGAGTCTGAAAATGTCCAAGAGGTCTAGTCTGTCAATCTCTTCATTCAATTCTCTTGTATCTTTATTCGTTCTCTGCTTTGTTGATCTGTCTAAGTGTGAGAGTGGGGTATTGAATTCTCCCACTATTATTGTATTACTATTGATGTATTTTTGAAATTCTTTCAGTAGGTGCTTAATGTATTTAGATGCTCCCTCGTTGGGTGCATAGATGTTAATAATTGTTAAGACTTCTTGGCTGATTGATCCTCTAATCATTATGTAATGTCCTTGCCTATCTTTTTATTACTTTATTTAATTTAAAATCTATCATGTCTGAGATGAGCATGGCTGTTCCTGCCCTTTTTTGTGGTCCTTTAGCCTGTATGATAGTTTTCCATCCTTTCACTTTAAGTCTGTGTTTATCTTGTTGTGACACATGGGAGTCTTGTAAGCAGCATATGGTTGGGTTATGTTTTCTGATCCATCCCCCCACCCTGTGCCTTTTGATGGGTGAGTTTAAGCCACTGACATTTATTGATATTATGGATTTAATGTATTGTAGTGCCATTGTTCAAAAAAAATTTTTTTGCTCTGATATATTGCAGGTATTATAGTGATGTTCTTGTTTATAAGAGGTCTTTTAGAACCTCTTTCAGGGATGGCTTGGTGATGGTTGCCTCCTTTAACTGTTGTTTATCTAAGAAGGTTTTGATCCCTCCATCTAGTTTGAATGAAGGTCTAGCAGGATATATTATCCTTGGTTGAAACCCTTTTTCATTCAGGGCTCGATAGATATCTTGCCACTCCATTCTGGCCTTTAGAGTTTGAGTGGAGAAGTCTGCAGATAATCTTATGGGTTTTCCCTTGTATGTGACTTTTTGTTTCTCTCTTGCAGCCTTTAGGATCCTTTCTTTTTCCTTACTTCTTCTCATTGTGACTATGATGTGTCTTGGTGTCTTCAGATCTGGGTTGATTCTGTTTGGAACTCTCTGGGCCTCTTGAATCGTGATATCCTTTCTGTTATTCAGGTCTGGGAAGTTTTCTTGTATTATTTCCTCTAGAATGTTTGCTTCCCCTTCCTCTCTTTCTTCCTCTGGCAGGCCAATTATACGAATGTTACATCTTTTGAGATCATCCCATATGTCTCTGTTGTTGTTTTCAGTGTCTCTCAATCTCTTTTTGAGCTTTTTCACCTCTTTCTTTGTTTTCTCTAACTCATCCTCTGTCTGTCTAATTCTGTTTTTTGCCTCTATTAGTCTGCTTTCCCTTGCCTCAGCTTCTTTCTTCATTACAGCTATTTCAGCTTTCAGTTCTCTAATTGCCTCAAGATAATCAGTATTTTGCTTGGGGGTCTCAACTGTTGTTTCCCTAATACTGCCATTCCTTTCCTCCAATGTTGTTTTCATTTCTGTGATTAATAAGTTTATTATTTCTTGCATACTTTTCTTATCTATGGTTACTTCTGGCTGATTCGTAGTTTCTTCTGGGCTCTTGCCTTCATTCATTGGAGTAGCAGTTTTATTTGTTTTTGATCTACCCATTTTTTTATTTATGTGTTTCTTTTTTTATGTTCTGTTGTTCCTCTGTTGTTGTGTCTTGAGTACAGGTAACACTGTACTAAATACTTTTATGACAATTGCACTCACCAACCTCCAGAATTACAGTAGCAACTGAACTAATTATTGAAGTAGTTTAATCGTTAACAGTTAGCCAAACAATTTCTCCAGTCCATGAAAAAATAGTAACCAAATCCCAGTGAAGAAAGAAAAAAGAAAGAAAGGATAGCAAGAATAGACAGTTATGCAAATCTACTATCCACTGTATATTCTAGGGGTAACAAGAGCGGAAAGGGAACTAGGGCAGAGATACACACATAGAGAGTCCACTCTGAGTCAGATTTCTTCCCCAAAATAATTCACAAATTCAGAAAGGCAAAGAAGAAGGAAGAAGTGTATGACAAGATTAAAAAAAAAGAGAGAGTGAGACAAGAGAGAGAAAAGGGAGAAGATAAGAAAAAGAGCTGTAATTAAAGAGCAGTGAAACGAAATTCCCAAATGTGTATCAGTGAATTCAAAAAAGCAACCTGTTTGGTGGTGTGGGGGATCCTGCTAGGAGCTGGTCCACAGGGACTACTTATGGGGGTGGCAGGAAGGAGGTATGCTTGAAAATTAAAAGGAAGAAAAAAATTTTTTCCCCTTTTTTCCCTACTCTAATTCTTAACCCAAATTAAGTTATAGTCACGCCCTTGGTGTCACCGCTATGACCCCTTATTGGCTGGCCTGCTAAAGGCAGAAAATCCTACCGTTTCCAGGAGATGTGGTCGGAGCTCAGCCACTAGCAGCTTCTCAGTCCACCATCTTCCTGGAAATCTCCCCCTCCAGACTTTTTTAAAGGATTTCTCAAAAATGAAAACTAGCTCCAAGTCCTTTTGATCCAATGAGAGCTGTACTCAAGAAGTCCTTGGATCCTCCCTCAGGGTCACGGTGGTCCCCGGAGATTCCCAAGAGAAAGCCGCGAGCTACAGTGCTCCCTCCTGGTCCTCTGCTGGCCGCCCCACAGCGCTCTGCAACTGGTGGAGGAGCCGCCTTCCCGGGCCGAGGACAATGCCTGGCGCACCTGCCTTGCCCGCCGCCGCCTGGGAAGTCTGGAGCAGCCCGCCTGCTAGTCCGTGCCACCTTTACTCTAATTCTTAACCCAAATTAAGTTATAGTCGCCTCCTTGGTGTCACCGCTAGGACCCCTTATTGACTGGCCTGCTAAAGGCAGAAAATCCTACAGTTTCCAGAAGATGTGATCAGAGCTCAAGCCACTAGCAGCTTCTCAGTCCGCCATCTTCCGGGAACCCCATGCACTCATTTCTTATCTTCATGACCTGAACATTTGAGAAGAGTGTCAGTCAGTTCGTTACTCTCTAGACCAACACTTGATTTGGGATTCTCTGCTTTCTTCCCCCTTATGATCAGATTGCGGCTAGACATTTGAAGCATGAAGAAGTTATGTTTTGTCCTGTCATGGCTGTCTATATGCACTGACATATCCTAGTACTGATGATGCTGACTTTGATGGCTTGGTCAGGATGGTAACTGGCCAAGACTCTTCACTGAAAGTTTACTGTTTTTTGTTTTCTTCTTAGTATGGAAGATAACAATGTTGTTTCCTTTTGTCTTCCAGTAAAACAAGATCAGAATCCTTCCCTCTTCTTTTTGGTCTTCTCAATTATACTCACATTCAACTGATAGATTGAGAACTTAAGGTGAAGCAGAACATTCAGTTATTTTTTGGGAAGTGTTGGTACACACATGTCTTTATCATGTCACATTGGACACAAGGCCATCTAAAGGTACATAGTGGGAGCATCCTGGGAGAATTCTAAGTGTGCTTCTTTCTATTATTGTAATTAATTAATTAATTAATTAAATCATTTATTGTATTTTTAAGTTTTAATTAATTTATTATTTGATAGAGACAAAGAAAAATTGAGAGGAGAGGAGGAAACTGACAGACACACACACACACACACACAGAGAGAAAGAGAGAGAGAGAGAGAGAGAGAGAGAGACCTGTAGCACTACTTTACCACTTGTGAAACTTTCCCCCTGCAGGTGGGGACCAGGAACTTAAACCTACTTCCTTGTGCACAGTAATATGTGCAATAACCAGGTGCACCACTGCCTGAACCTGGTGTTTTTTTTAAATTGTGGAATCAAGATTTGGCGTCATTTCAGAACTCCATGTACACACAATGTGCACACACATACACACACACACACACACACACACACACACACACACACACCGAGCGAGAAAGAGAGAGACCACAGCACCTCCCATATTGTGCCAGGGGGTGAACCTATGATGTGCGCATGTGCCCTGCCTACCTGAAGAACTACCTCTCAGCCCTGGAAGAAGTCTAGAAAGAAGAAAGTAGTTTTAACTTCTCAAAGCATCAGTTTTCTTAAGGATAAGTAGAGATATTTATATCTCTCATAAGGATATGGTGATGACTATAAAACACCATGCCTGGCACATAATCAGTCTTATCACATAGTTATTGTGTAAGGAGAGGCAACTGCTCAAATTCCAGACCCTGCCCCCCAGGCCCCGCTTCTTTGACAAAGTAAGGGTGCTTCCTAATTGTCAGCCTCTGGCCAGTTCATAGAAAAGTGAACTGCTCAGATAGGAAGTCATTGCCTGCCTCCTTCAAGACACAATTCTGATTCAAACTTGCTTTAAATTCACAGTGGTGAAAAATGGGTTTGTATCCTACTGTGAATTTAAATACTTACAACCCAGGAATAAACGGATCGCATGGCTCATTTATCTCACAGCCATTAATTAATGGTGGTTAATTGTAGTTATGAGCTGTTGAATTCCAGGCTTTTGCTCCCATACATTTTCTTTAATGTATGCAAGAACTCACAGAGTTAGTCATTTAGGGGCTGAAAGAAAGACTGCCCCAGAGGGCAGTGGCTCATAGCCCTACCCCAACTTAGTCCCTTTTCTTTTCTTTTTATTTGTGATTTAATATTGATTTACAAAAATTATGGGATAATAGGGGTATAATTCCACACTGTTCCTACCACCAGAGCTCTGAGTACCCAACCCTCCATTGGAAACTGCAGTAGTTTTTCCAAAATTACAGATGTGGATTGACTATTATTTCTATGACTATGTGTCTACATATATTACCCCATTTTTTTCTATAGTCTTGCCTTCTCTTCCTTTCTAAGTCACACCTATACCTATTACTACTTCTGAGTGTTCGTTTTTTTCTCTTCTCTGTGTGGGTCCTAATGGAATTGTAGTTCAGAGCATTCTGGTCATCTTCCTCTAACACTCCCCTCCCCACTCTGGGAGTATAAACCCATAAAGTTCTTTATGGGTTGCAGTGGGTGGGGATTCTGGCTTCTGCAATTGTGTTTCTGCTGGACATGGGCATTGGCAGGTCTATTCATACCCCTAGGCTGTTTCTATCTTTTCCTACCTCAAACTGATAGGGACTCAGAGGTTACACAGTCTCCAGTGCTAAATGTGAATATATATGGGTGCTGGGTCAGATCGATGAGTTAAATAGTTAATTGTCCCGGTTCCCCACCTGCAGGGGAGTCGCTTCACAGGCGGTGAAGCAGGTCTGCAGTTGTCTATCTTTCTCTCCCTCTCTCTGTCTTCCCCTCCTCTCTCCGTTTCTCTCTGTCCTATCCAACAACGACAACAACAATAATAACTACAACAATAAAACAACAAGGGCAACAAAAGGGAATAAATAAATAAAATAAAATATTTTTAAAAAATTTTAAAAAATAGTTAATTGTATTTAAATATTTTTCTTCAAGTTTGGGAGCTATTTTGTGCCCTATTCCTGCTTTCTAGTTCTATTGTCATCTCTAACACCATCTTCCCAGACAATTATTTTTAGTCCACCTGCATGTTAACTATCAAGCTTAGGCAAAAATTACTAAAGTCATGGGTCCTTAGGAACATACTTAAAATAGACTTCCTAGATTCATTCCATCACAGGATCCCTAAACTCATCTGTTGTATTCCTACTTATTGTTTAATATTAATTAAGCAGTTTGCCTGCTTTATATCCTATTGCCTTTCAGCCACCAAGTTGTAGATGCTACTATGGTTCCATCTTGATCTTTCCTGGTAGATGACCTCATCAATGTGACCTGGAACCTCCCCTCTCCAGACTTCTATGCCACTAGGAAAAAATAACCCCTTGTATTTTCAGAGTTTGGGCAGAGATAAATAGTTTGGTTTCCACAATGCATTGTTTGTTAGAATACTGCCCTAAATATTCATTGCCTGTTACATTCCTGCACTGGATCTGCCTAGTGGAACATTTTTTTTAAGTCTTACAAATGAGAAGTAGATGAATTTGTAACTAAGACTAAAGAACATTAAAGAAGCTGGTAGCTTGCAGAAAAGTCTGTGATGTTACATGAAACAAGGACTTAGATTAGAATGAAAATTAAGCTTTAATTATTTTGTTTGATAATATTTATTTTATAGGATAGAGAAAATTGAGAGGGGATGGGGAAATAGGAAGAGAGATACAAGCCTGCTTTACTTCATATGCAACTCCCCCTCCCCCATGTAGGTGGGCTTGAACCTGAGTTCTTACACATTGTCATTCATGTGCTCAACCAGATGTGCCAGTGAGTGCCTCACCCCCAAAGTTATGTTTTTGAACATCTGTATTGTACTATCTGGTGAGAAAGCTACTGAGGGTACAAGGAGAAGCCTGGAACAGATGAATTGGTACTTTTTTAGAGGAGGCTTAATGACTGCCTCTTTCAACTGAACCTTCTGGAGATGTCTCTAGTCTTATAGCTCAAATGTCAGGTTAAATTTTAAAATGACACCTAAGAATCCTAGTGGTTAGTACACTCTTCATAATACTTCTCTTGTGAATGTGATGGATCTAACCTAAACAAACAAGATCCTTTACAAAAAGAAAAAAAAAAGAGGTCTAGAAATCAGAAATAAAGAGAGATGTAAAGAAGTTGAACTTCTTTGGCGGAGGGTAGATAGCATAATGGTTACGCAAACAGACTCTCATGTCTGAGGTTGCAAAGTCCCAGGTTCAATCCCCTGCACCACCATAAGCCAGAGTGAAACAGTGCTCTGGTAAAAAAAAAAAAAAGTTGAACTTCTTGCTGGCCTAAGACTTCCGTTGATGATCTTGAAGAGCCAGAAGACCCAATTATGGTGAGAATTATGTGAAAGGGACCTGTAAGGGTCCTCTAGGAACTGCTATGGGCTCTGGCTAGCACCTAGCAAGAAGTTGAGGACACAGGTCGTACAACCACAAGGAAGTTACAATATCAGGAAGCTAGGAACTGAACTTGCCCCAAGTGAGGACATGTCTGATAGTACTTTGATTGTCAGTTTTATGACCTGTTAAGCAGATCTACTAAAATGTGTTAGATTATGGAGACGGTAAGTTCATGAATTTGTGTGATTCTAAGCCACTCTTTATGGTAATGTGTTATATAGCCATAGATAATGAATTTATGAAATTTGCAATCTTTCCCTTTTCAACTGCATTACTAGCAATCTTTACTTTTTTCTATCTACATTTTTTAAAATTCTTTTAATGAGAGCACTACTCAGCTCTAGCTTATGGTGCTGTTCAGGATTGAACCTGGGATCTCCAAGCCTAAATAAAGCATGCATGTCTATTGCTGAAGGAATCCTGCTAAATCAATAAGCCAAAGTGAGAAGGATAAATATCTGATGATCTTACTCATAGGCAGAATTAAGAAACAAGGATATAAAAAGAAAACACAAATTAAAACTTGAACTGAGTTTGGCATATTATAGCAAAGCAAAGGATTCTAGGGAAAGAGGAAGAGAGAAGGGGCTAAAGGGTGGTGAGGCTTTGGGATCCTTGTGCATGATGGTGGAAAAAGACTAGTTGAGAGGCTGCATACACATGTCAATATCTATGCTGTAATCCATTAACCTCATATATATATATGAGGTTAATGGATATATATATATATATATATATATATAAATAAATATAGGTTAATATATATATATATATATATATATATATATATATATATATATATATATTCCGTTTAGCTGCTGATCACATTATATTCCTCTGTCCTATTAGGGATGAAATTATCTTCTTGAAAATCTAGAATTACAACATCCTATGTCCTGAAATGGTTAGTGTTTTTTTAATGACTAAAGAAGAAAGTGTGCCTTTACTCATCTGGCTGCTGTCCCAAAGTGCCCCATGAGCCCAATTTCACACCCCACTTTGCAGAGGAAAGAAATGACTCATTGTCTCTGCCCATTCTGTGCCTCTGGGCTGGCAGCTCACCTTACCAAAAACACCATCTCCCAAAGTCATGTGCCCCCATTCTCAGTCTTCCAGTTCCAACTCCTTCTGGGCCACACATTCACCTCATTCCTCCTTTGAAGTATCCAGCACTACATTTTATCCCCAGATTAGGATCTATATCTTCACAGTCTGTGGACTCCTGGACAAAGTGTTACACAACAGCTCTGTGGATTAATACTTTTTTTTACTAACCAGGCTCAACCCGCAAGGTGAAACGAAGCTCTTATTTTCTTGACTCCTGTAACTCAGCATTTCAGTACCTCCATTATATCCAGGTTTGACTCTACCTCAGGGACTTTGCAGTTTCTATTCTCCCTCTATGAAATGCTCTCACTTTAAGTCCTCAAATCACAGGCAGATTGAATTTAGAAATCAGCGTAAATATAATTCCTCTAAAAGGGCTTCCTTTGGCATCCTGCAGAAGACAGCTTCTCTTGTTTGACCATCACTCTATGTGATTGTCTTATTTTATCAGCCGCAAAGCTTTAGTGTTATCTGAAATGACCTTACTTACTGATGTGTGGCTTATTAATTTCCTATCTCTACTTGAAGGTGAGAAACTCACTTGTCTTAATGCTTTATTTATAGTATCTAGCAAGCGTAGGGGACTGATTGATGGAACACCTGGTTTAGCACACACATTAGAATGTGCAAGGACCTGAGTTCAAACCCCTGGTCCCCACCTTTGGGGGGTTGGGGAGATGGGAGTGGTTATTAACAAGTGGTGAAGCAAGTCTGCAGGTGGTCTCTCTCTCTCTTTTCTGTCTTCTATCTTCCTTTCCCTCTCAGTTTCTCTCTGCCCTACCAAATATAAGAAAAATAAAATAAGCAGTATCTAGCATCCTATAAGCTCTCACTCAACAATTATTAAGTAGATTAGTGAAAGAAAGAAAAATCTTGTCACATAACTGGGGATCCTCACCTGAACTTATATTTCTCACAGGCCTTTTCTGTCCAAGCCTAGAGTGTAATTCTTTATCCTTGTTTCATTGTAGTGGTTCACACAATCTTGAAAGACATGCTTTCGCTGAAAAACTAACACTTTAATACAGACACTCATAGTGCAACAACTATATGTTTCCTCCAGTTTGTTATTTATTTCTTCCAGTTTGCATGTGTGCACATCATATTATTTAATATCAACATATGCTTCTGAGATCACTCCTTCACATTGCTTATGCATGCCTAACTAATAAGTCACTAGAGTTAGCTACTGGTAGTTTATAGCTGATCCTTGGGAATTTCTCTTGGCCACAAGCAGCTGCCTTGCTCTAGGTTAAGTCCCTTCCCAAGAAAGAGCACTTTATATACAACATCTAGTCACTGAGGAGTTACAAAGACCTTGATTAAATGAGAACAACTCAAAGTGTCAGGCTACTTCTGGAACTCTTCATTGATGTTAACTGAGGTTTTTGTTACTGTATTATAATCTATCTTCTTCTTTTACTTCTCTCTCTTTTTTTTTTTTTTTTGCCCAATTCAGTTTCCTAAATATATCTGCAGATGTCTTTTTTTTCCAAATGTATCTCTAATCTCCTGCTTTGAATTCCTCATCTCAAAGTTTGTTCCTTATGGGTCACAAAGTTATCAAGGACACAGATACCAAAATGGAATTTTGGAGCCAGAATACTCCTTATTCAGTTGTCTAGGAAGACCACTTAGAAGGGTGGCATGTAGCAGTACACTTTTTGATTTAAGATGATTTATTTATTTCCATATGAAAGACCGGGCATACATTTGGCAACTTGTACCAGGAATAATTATAAAGCCAATGCAATAAGATGTTTGTTGCTGTGCTGATCAGTGCATTAGAAAAATGTTGTAAGTCTGAGGATGAATAGTCACCAATATAATATTGTGAAAGTCAAAGAGCCTCCTTGGAAACATTTGGAGAAATGTTTTTTTATTTTATTTTTAACTTATTTTTTATTTAAGAAAGGATTAATGAACAAAACCATAGGATAGGAGGGGTACAACTTCACACAATTCCCACCATCCAATCTCCATATCCCACCCCCTCCCCTGATAGCTTTCCCATTCTCTATCCCTCTGGGAGCATGGACCCAGGATCATTGTGAGTTGCAGAAGGTGGAAGGTCTGGCTTCTGTAATTGCTTCCCCGCTGAACAAGGACATTGACTGGTTGGTCCATACTCCCAGTTTGCCTCTCTCTTTCCCTAATAGGGTGGGTCTCTGGGGAAGCTGAGCTCTAGGACACATTGGTGGGGTCTTCAGTCCAGGGAAGCCTAGCCAGCATCCTGATGGCATCTGGAACCTGGTGGCTGAAAAGAGAGTTAACATACAAAGCCAAACAAATTGTTGAGCAATCATGGACCCAAAGCTTGGAATAGTGGAGAGCAAGTGTTGGGGGGGAGGTACTCACTGCAAACTCTAGTGTACTTCTGCTTTCAGGTATATATTTTGCACTTGTTTATGGATATGTGTGAACATATGCTCTATCTCCTGGAACCTGGTCTATATCTAGGTTTTGGGACTTTGGTAGGAAGTGAACCACCTGGGATGGAATTAGAGAATACTATGAAAGGAAAGGTCTCACCCGAGTAATGAAGCTGTAGGGTTGTCATTCCACACATGAAGTCTCTGGACACAGTCTGAATTGAAGCATGTCGAGGCGGCAATTGTTGCATTGATTTGGTTGTGATCGGCAGATGCAATATTATTTGATATGGATTGGGAGAGGCATACGGGAAAGTGGGCCCTATCCTAAGGTTCCAGGACTGGGGGAAATATAGGCTCTATAGTGGAGATGTGAGGTTCCTGCTGTCTTAGGGTTCAAAAAGACAATGGATAGCTATTGTTATCATCACATTATTTGGTAATTGGGTTAACTTTGAAAAGTCCTTTTGTTAGGGTTTGCTGTATAGTATCCAGTATCTTATATATAGCTGTGCTACTGGTTGCTTCTGGTCTACTTGGTCTAGGCTTTTGAGAGAGTCCGCATATCAAATACACAGCCTATATATTAAAAAGACTCAGTCTGTGTTTTAAAAACTCGAGACATACGATTAATTTTCCCCTCTCATATTAATTAACTAGTGATTTATATGACTACACTTTACTAGGAGTGTACATAAACACCATTCCCACCACCAAAAGACTGTGTGGAGAAATGTTTTTACTTTCTTCAGTGGAAGGAAGAAAAGGCTACAGATTGGATGAGAACATAATTATAAGAAGCATATAGTCTTAATCCTGTTATATCTTTCATGGTAAACTGGTACTCTTGTTAGAAAACAAACAAAAGTAAACATAAGCAAAATTAAACAAACAAATAAAACACACAAACAAAGCCCTTAAAATCTTGAGATCAGACAGAAGCAACTTGGTGGGTCCACTTGAAGACTTGGAGGATCTAGATTTGCTGAAACTCTCTGGGTCTATCCAAGTGAACCACTCCTTTCTGTTAGCTGGGATACTTATCAGAGACCTTTGTGCCTTACAAAATAACATATACCAGTTTGCATATGTACCCACTTCTCCATCTTTTCTCTGCTGTCAGACTAACAGGCTATGTTCATATTTCAACATAATCTGAGTGAGTTCTGAACCTGGTAAGAGAGGAAAGGAAATTCCAGAGGGAGTGAAATACTTAGCCAACATATATCACCAGGATTTGAGTGAATATGCAAGGAATCTAAGGATATTGCGTTGTACAATGGAAAAAATATAAACTTGAATAGTGGACAGATTTTCCATGTGTACGGTCCAGGTTAGAATTTGGCCTTTGAAACCCTGGTCTCTTTTAGCCTTTTCGCCTTTCTACCACTCTGTCTTTTATCTGGTCTTGTTACTACTTCCACTTTATAAAAAACAAAAAACAAAAACTTGTATATGAAATGATTCTTTGAGGTAGGAGTTCAAGATTCATGATGCTGAATTTAATATCTTTCCAAGAATCATGAGAGAGGATTCTTTTTATTATTATTATTGTTGTCATCGTCGTTGGATAGAACAGAGAGAAATGGAGAGAGGAGGGGAAGACAGAGAGGGGGAGAGAAAGACAGACACCTGCAGACCTGCTTCACCACCTGTGAAGTGACTCCCCTGCAGGTGGGGAGCCGGGGGCTCGAACTGGGATCCTTATGCTGGTCCTTGTGCTTTGAGCCACGTGTGCTTAACCCGCTGCGCTATCACCCGACTCCCAATGAGAGAGGATTCTAACACCATTCTGGGATGACTTCTAGAAATCTGAAGAAAATCATAACCCCTAGTCAGTCAAATAGAAGGACTAGAAATGACACAGAGAGAGAGTACTGGAAGAAGAGATCAAAAGGCTCAGAGAAGTTGAGAATGTAGAGTTTACAGTGGCTACCAAGTCAATAAAATTGGGAAGTTCATCATCCAATTATACCCCAAATGAAATTTCCAATGAATGCCTGATTTACCAATGCATTCAGATGTGAAAGGAACATGAGGGTTGTTGAGAAGCTAAATGGTATTTTTCTTCCCTGGGCTCAGAACTAACCCACAGCTTCTCTTAGATTGTACCAGGCCAGCAGTGTCAGCCTTTGAGAGCACAGACAAGGATTAGAGTTTCTAACTCTGTTTTTTTTTTTTAAATGAAACCTAAATGTCCAATGACAGATGCCTAGATAAAGAAGTTATGGGATATAAATGCAATAGAATAATACTTACAATAAAATTTATGAGATCATATCATTTGGAATGGAATGGATGGAACTAGAGGTGATTTTACTAAGTAAAATAAGAGGTGAAAGACAACTTCCCGATGGCTTCACATATCTGTGGGATATAGATGGCTAAAAGAAATTAACTTGAGAGAAAGATAACCAAACTGCCTCTTGGGATTCATGAGAACTATGATAGTTATGGAGTAGGAGAACACAGAATTTTATTGGGGAGCATGGTAACATATATAACAGTGTGGGTGTGAAATTATATCCCTGAAATCTAATAATTTTGTAAAGCACTCTTAAATCACTAATAAAAATGGAAAAAAAATGTGTTGAAGTTTTTTAAGCTTGTAAACAACTCAAGAGCCCATCCCAGGTAGAGTGAAGTGTTATATTATCTAAACAGACAATGGAACATGTCTGTTTAGATAATATAGCATGTCTACCACTACACACAAGTATGTTACAAGTTTCACATTAGGAGCATGTGCAAAAGACTATGTTATGCATTTACATGGAGCTCAGAAAGAGGCAAAAGCAACCATAAAGTTAGACTATCTGTTCTTTCTGGGGTGGCTATGACTGGGAAAGGGTAGGAGATCATCTCTGAGGTACTAGTCATGTGTACACCTTGATCTGAGTGGTGATGACACAGGAATCAAATTTGTAGAAATTCACTAAGATGTTTGGTGCAGATGTGTGTGCTTCACCACACAATGTGTTGCTCTTCACAAACACTATTCCTCCTGGAGTTGCCTCGATATTTATGCCTAGATACCATGGCATTATAGAAAACAGAACTCTCTCTTGGTAACCACAATCCATACAGAGTTTTTCTGAGCTTGTTCTCCATAATCTGTGCATGGTGATGCTTAGATTAAATGCAAATTTAACACTTAGTGAAAGTGAATCAGAGTGTTAATTACATCTGCCAGCTTTTCCTTGGTATGTACACAAGACAAGAAACATTCAGCTACCTACCTAGTGCTTGCTGAATTGTTTCTTTCTTATTTTTTAAAGACATTTTACTTATTTTGTTCTTTAATGAGACAGATGATAGATAGATAGATAGATAGATAGATAGATAGATAGATAGATAGATAGATAGATAGATACCAGAGTGCTGCTCAGCTCTGGCTTAACGTGTTATTGGGGATTGAACTTGGGACCTCAGAGCCTCAGGCATGAGAATCTTTTGCAAAACCAGTCTATCTCCCCAGCCCCATCTGAATTGTTTCTGTATCTGTACTTGTCTCCCCCTAAACCGTGTGAATTTGTGTGGGGGGGGGATGTGCATGTGTGCTATTACTATACGTCAGGAATGTCTTCTTTGAGCTTATCCTGAAGTTCCTCATCAGGAAGACCTTTCCTGAGCTGGGCCTGATGGAAAAAATGGTCTAGGCCCTGGGGGATACTAAAGTCCCAATTGAAAACTACTGCCCTGTGTTCTGACCCTGCCCTGCCTGGCTAGTCTCACTCAATGGCTGGTGGGCTCCTCCTGGCTCAGACTGAGTGAGTGCCCAGCTCCCCAGTGGAAGGACAGCATCTTGGTACAACGTGAGTCTAATTGCTTCTAGATTGAGTATTTCCCTGGGACAGCAGCCCCAGCCGGTGTTCCTTGAATTAACATGCTCACTGAACGGTTGAAGATGGTGATTAGGCCCGACAGCATCAGTTTCGGTGGGACAGTCGCAATGCCACAGAGCTGCTTGGGACGGTGAGGAGATTTATTTGTGTGGAATGGAGACATATGGCCAGAATCATCCGCTCCCTTTCCTCTGTAATTAAAACATCTGGGATCACCAAAGGGCTGGGAAATGAGAAGAAGCAGTGAACATCTCTCGCTTCCCAGTTCAAAATAATCCAGCTGTGGGTCTGTGACATCATAAGGTATGAACCACCTGGCCTGAGCTAGTCTACAAATTGCACCCCCTCCCCCATCATTACCACAAACCACAAAGGCCATGTTGCTCAAAAACTTGATTTCCAAGGGTTTTTTTTTGGGAGGGTGCTTTTTTTTTTTAAAAGTGGAAAATGTGTATGATGCACTTTCTTAAGATGTTAGGGTGTTTTATCAAAAATAGATAAATGACAAGGAAAGTTCAAGGTTCAAGTGATGGTTGGGGTTTGACATAAAATGTGTGTGTTTTTTATTCTTTATTCGGTCATGTGCTAAGTTTGATCTGGGGCATAAAGTGTTGTTTTCCCTTAGTATAGAAGGAGACCTTGGATTTCCTGGATCTTCTTATTTTCTATCTAATGTTTTTACATAAAAAAGGACTTCAGTAGCTTAATTTCAACCCTCCCAGCAAACTTATCAAATTTGCAAAGCTAGCACCATAGTTTTCTGCTTGAGTCTAAAGGGCCTGGGGGGGGGGGTGTTGCAATTTAAATAGAAGAATATTCTTAGGATACTAAGTTAACTGGTGCTAACAACCAGTTTGTTCTTTGTCTTCCAATTCTACCCACCATGCATTCAGCAAGGAACTTTTAAAAAAAATTAAGTATCTTTATTTATTGTATATAGACAGCCAGAAATCAAGTGGGAAGGTGGAGATACAGAGAGACACATGCATCCCTGCTTCACTGCTCACAAAGCTTTCCCCCTGCAGGTGGGGACCAGAGACTTGAACCTGGATCCTTGCACTTTGTATCAAGTGTGCTCAACCAGGTACGCCACCACCCGGCCCCCAGCAAGGGACCATTATTGAATACAATCTATTCAATATTTACCAGGATCAACATGCACTTGGTGCTAGCAAACTAGGAGATACAGTGCTCAGATATGTACTCAAGGTTCACCTGGTTTTGAATGAGACATTCATAGATGCAGAAAAGGTTGGGGAGGGCCCTAGGTAAGTAGCTAAGTGTTTCATTTCTTGTAAGCATCCAAGAATTCCATCTTCCAGTCTGCCTCCTCTATTCTGATCCCTGAAGCAGATGCTCTCTCTTGCCTGAGTCTATGTCCTATTCAGGCCAAGGGGAGCTGAGCACCCTCAATGAAAAAGTGAAGAGAGCAGTGCAGGGATCACTCAGCCAACACACTGTGTGAGAACAAAGGTGAACTGGTGTTTACATCCTCAAATGTCTATGCTGAATATACATACTTTATGGTCCGGGAGGTGGTGCAATGAACATACATGCTTTTCTGTTTCACTGAGTTGCCTACCTCAAGAACTTCACTATCACTGCTATAAAAGATAGCATTCTATGAAACTCATGCCAACTTTAATTTCCCTCTCCCTGACACACTGCTCAGGACATTGACCCAGCCCCAGTAAGTCTTATTTGTAAAATGCTTTTGTGAAACAAGCTTACAATCAGTGACAATCCTTTTATCTGGTCCTGAAAAGCTTCCCAGTCTCCTTCAAAAGACCACTGCCAATACAGCTAGGTTCCCAGAACCCTATAAGAGAGAAGCAAGCTATGTGCACATAAGCAAAGGATCTGTCTAGGGAATCCCAGGGGTGATCTGAAAGAGTCCTGCTCACATGTAGCCAAAGGCCACACAATCAACACCAAGCTGAATTTGTCTCCCAGATCCAATTAAGACCAATTCAATTCCCGATTAAAGAATCTGACAGCCACCTCAGCATAAATATTTATGCCCAATAGGCTTTCTCCTTAATAGCGAAACAATCTGCAGTGACAACATTAGAAATATGAATACATTCCTAGTGAAGACTCCATTATCAGTACTAATAATAGCTTAACAGTTTCAGCATGTGTCATGATGAGATGTATGCAAATGGGGGGTCTCATCTGTCAGAAGCACTTGGAAGTGGACAGGCAGCTCTGTGACATGCCTTGGTGCAGCCAGCGAGACCTCATTTCACATACAATGGTGCTGTGTACTCATTTGGTGGTATAAAGCTCTATTCTCATCTATCACCCTTCACTCAAAGATCACAAGTCAGCTTGTCAGACTCTGCCAGTGCCTCCATGAAGCCAAAACATCTGGATGGGAAGTGAAAAAATCCAATCTTTCAGCAAATCAACCAGCCAGACATTCTTCACCATATATTTGTTTAGTGCCTACTATCTTAGACGGATGTTTCATCTACATGCTGTCAAACATGCAGATAAAAGATGGATTCCTTTTCATAATTCATCCAGAAATTGGGGTATCAAGAAAACATAATGCTTGCTATAACATCTGCAGCATCTGTTTTGGATTTCTTGTGGGCACTTTTTTTCCTAGGAGCCAGGATATACTTGTGCCAGAAGGTTGGTGATGTCTTATTTCATCTTCATGTTTCTAACCTCTTGAACTTCTAAATAGTTGTTTTTTTTTTTTTTTTACCAGAGCACTGCTCAGCTCTGGTTTATGGTGGTGCAGGGGGTCGAACCCAGGACTTTGGAGCCTCAAGCATGAGTCTCTTTGTATAATCATTATGCTATCTACCCCTGCCCTTCTAATGTTATAGATAGCTAAGGGAAATACATCATTTTTATAAATTATGCTTCCCAAACTATAAAGAAACTAACACTAAATTGGAATTTGTGGACAAATGAAATTGTGCATTTGAATTATTGACCCCACTAGTTGTAGTCTTATTACTTACCAGCCATTGAATATAATGACACATTGTATGTCAACACTGGAAAGGTGCCATTTATATGTCAGAATTTTTAGAGTTCCTGCCAGATATGATGCTGAGGAGAATGGGTTGAAGGATGAACCTACCCAGCAGTTCCTTACCACGTGTAAAGTAAACTTTTGCCAAAACAAGATCTGGAAAAGAAACTGGTGGAATGACATTATCAGTCAACAATGGTTGGTTGGAAGGGGAAGATCATGAATATTTTGGAAGGCACAGAAGCACCCCACCAGTAGTACTGGACAGCCATACCTAGCACAATAAACTTATTCTTGGCAAGGAGGTTGGACAAAGAACATTGTCACTGCCAGTGCTTACTCTCAATAGTGTAATTGTGCCTGTCAAAGAGAGTGCACATTGACTGTACATTGCCATTTTCAAATAAAGGAGGGAGACTGTTGCTCTCTTAATGGTGAAATGATAGAATTTGACCCTCTTTTCTACTTGCCCCAGGCTACTGAATTTTTGTACTGGGAGTGTTAAATATAAATAAATCTCCACCCTTCTCCATTTAAAAGCTCTATATAGGGTTCTATACTGTTTATAAAATCTGTCTTAGATCCAATTCTTGCTCTTAAGGTGAAAGAAGAGAACTTTTTTAAGTATGTGAAAGACTAGAACATCTCAAATAGAGGAATACCTATTTGTATAATTGGAGCAAACGTGTCTATGTTAAATAGCTAATGTAAGAAAAGTTGCAGTTTGCATTTTCAACATCTAAAAATGTGAGGAACAGGGAAGAATATAACACTAGTAAAAGGTGAAAGCAGATGAGATGTAAGATGGCTGATTTTTAACTGCAGTTGAATCTCTAAATAGCATTTCAGGTATTCAGAATATTTTCCAGCAGATATTTCTGCGATGGTGCAATATACTAGATTAAGCATCAGAAAACTTTTTCATGGAAAAGACTAGGCAGTCAATACTGTAGTCTACTGAGTGTCACATACAAGTCTCTTATGAGCTCTTTATTGTTACTTTTTATAAACTTTAGCAAATGTAATAACTTAAAATATATAGTGCATGGCATTTACAAAAGCAGTCAGTTGGTACCATATCACACAGAACCAGGCAAGCTATAATTATATTTAAGAAAGGACAATAATGATTATTGGTGGGCATATAGATAAATTAGAGCTCTCATAACTGCTGGAGCAGATAAATAATGGTGTAGTCACTGTAAAACAGAGTTTGGCTATTTCTTAAGAACATAAACATAAAATTGTCATGTTACTCAGTAATACACATCAAGTAATTAGAAGCAACAACTCAAGATAACACTAGTACATGAGGATTTGTAGCAGCATCCTTTCCAATGGCCACCAGGTGGAAAGCACCCATCTATCTCAACAAATGCATAGACAAACAATAGGTGATGTAGCCATAGGAAGAATGACATGTTGATCTCTCCAACAACATGGATAGACTTTGAAAATATTATATGAAGTGCAAGAAGTTAGAATCAAATATTTGACGTCTACTTATATGAGTAAGTAAGTCGTAAGACAGAAAGCAAGTTAGTGGTTTTCAGGGCTGAAGGGAGCAGGGAGTGGAGAAAGACTGCTCAAGTCTGATAATGTAACTGAAGAACCTTATGCCTACTAGTTATCTACAAAATGGAGGGCCACCCCCCAACTCTTCATCTGCACTATCCCAGTCTTTAGGTTCATGACTGGTCAACAATTTGTTTGGCTTTGTATGTTAATTCTCTTTTCAGCCACCAGGTTCCAGATGCTAGCATGATGCTGACCAGGCTTCCCTGGGCGGACAACCCATTCAGTGTGTCCTGGAGCTCCACTTCCCCAGAACCTTGCCCCACTAGGGAAAGAGTGAGACAGGCTGGGAGTATGGATAGACCTGTCAATGCCCATGTTCAGTGCAGAAGCAATTACAGAAGCCAGACCTTCCACCTTTTGCATCTTACAATGACCTTGGGTCCATACTCCCAGAGGGTTAAATAATAGGAAAGCTATCAGGGGAGGGCATGGGATATAGAGTTCTGGTGGTGGGAATTATGTGGAGTTTCACCCCTCTTATCCTATGGTTTTGCCACAGTTTCCTTTTTATAAATAAAAAAGATAATTTAATTAAATTAAAAATTTACCTTTGGGGAAAAAAATGGCAAACTTTTGGGGCTGGGTGGTGGTGCACCTGGTTGAGTGCACATGTTACAATGTGCAAGGACCCAGGTTTAAGCACTTCCTTGGTTCCCATGTGCAGGAGAAAAATTTTGTGAGTGGTGAAGCAGGGTTGCAAGTGTCTCTTTGTCTCTCTCCCTCTCTATCTTCCCCAACCTTCTCAATTTCTGGTTGTCTCTGTCCAATAAATAAAGATAATAAAAAATAGAAAGGTCAACTTTATGTTATGTGCATTTAACCACAACAAAAGCAAATGACTAGAAAGAAAATATTATTTGAAAGGAAAGTTGTAAGTTAGATTTGAAGTACATTGAGTGGTTTGCAACATTATTTTTATCTGTGTTGTTCATTAGCAGATATTAGCCCCAAACAGCTATTGAGAGGGAAAGGGAAGACAGAGAAGAAGAGAGACAGAGAGAGACCTGCAACATTGTTTCACTACTTACCAAGATTCTCCCCTTCAGGTAGGGATAAGAGCTCAAACCTGGGTCCTTGTGTACTACAACATTCATTAACTAACACTTCATGAATCAATTCTATAGCAATAACATGACTTCTATTACTTCTCATGCTCATTACTAATGGGTTAATTTTATTCCAAAATTGTATGTTTTCATCCATGTTCAAGGGACAGCTAAAATATGGTAGGATACTAACTGATCCCAAATTACTAGTGGGCAGACCATTAAACTGATAAAGTCCAAAGTTCCTGTAAACAGAGAAAAGACCAAAATATTGTCTAATCCAAAGAAGAAGAGAAATTTTCTCTGTGGTAGATTTGTCATTGTGCAAACTGATCATCTGGAATAGCTCAGAAACACTGTTGACTAACCCATTGTTCAGCAGCCCCAAAGGAAATGAAAGGAAAGCATTCAATTTAACTAAATGGAAATACCTATGTCAGTTATTACAACAGATGCAAATGGCTTAAATTTCCTTATTAAAATACAACTTAAATTGAACTAAAGAATAGTTATGCAGTTTAATACAAGTCTTATCTAGGTTTTACTCACAAATCTTAGACTAAGACTATAAGAAGAGGTATTCTAGGGGGCCAGGTGGTGGCACAGCTGTTTAAATGCACACACTACAGTGCTCAAGAGCCCAGGTTCAAGGCTTTGGTCTCCACCTGCAGGGGGACAGCTTCATGAATGTTGAAGTAGGGCTGTAGGTGTCTCTCTGTCTATTTCCCTGTCTACCTCCTTCTCCCCTCTCA
This sequence comes from Erinaceus europaeus, assembly GCF_950295315.1. Lineage (NCBI taxonomy): Eukaryota > Metazoa > Chordata > Mammalia > Eulipotyphla > Erinaceidae > Erinaceus > Erinaceus europaeus. The sequence continues at coordinate 82,969,561 of NC_080162.1, forward strand.
ATTTCTATCTATCTCTTTCCTGCAATAAATATATAAAATAAAATAAAAAGAATTAAAAGAAAAGGTATTTTATGCATATGTAAAAAAAATGAAAAGCTGGAGTAGGCATTATCACTAGGTGCATAAATCGGAGCATAATACAACAAATAAAGCAATTCATTTAGTTTCATGAAATATATCATCTCTCCTGGTATAATAATCTTGATGCATTCTATTCTAAATGTATGCATGTATTACCATAAAATATTTAAAATAGCTAAGGAAATTTAAATGCAGTTGCATGGCAAATAAACAGCCTTTCATTCTTACATAGATCATAAAGACAAAAGTTACATATGAAATTTTGTATTAAAATTTATTAGGTCAGCAGTAGTGCAGCGGGTTAAGCACACATAGTACAAAGTGCAAGGACCGGCTTAAGGATCCCGGTTTGAGCCCCCGGCTCCCCATCTGCAGGGTGGTTGCTTCACAGGTAGTGAAGCAGGTCTGCAGGTGTCTATCTTTTTCTCCTCTCTCTGTCTTCCCTTCCTCTCTCTATTTCTCTGTGTCCTATCCAACAATGATTACATCAATAACAAGGGCCACAAAAGGAAAAATAAATAAATATCTTAAAAAATTATTAGGTCAACTAAAAATTCTTAACATTATTGTAATGACAAGGAAAATTTCCAATGTTGAGAGACATTTACTGAAATTGAACATATTCTTTCTGTAAGAACTATCTCAGAAATCCTAATGTATAGAAACTAATCAGTTCATAACTAGAAAATAATAATTTCTAGAAATGGAAATGGTGGGTTTAAATAAAAGAAAATAAATGAGCTCTGTTAGGAAGATAATATCCTAAAATATATATCTATAGTAATCTAACATTATTAACTATTTGTACATTTACATGGGGAAATAGCTTAGCTGGTGGAACATCAGCTTTGTATGCTTGAGGTTTCTAGTTGGTTTGATCCCTGGCACTGCATGTAACAAAGTAGTGTTACAGTTTATCTTTCTTTCACTGTCTCCTGCAAGATTCTCTTTCTCTCATAAGTAATAAATAAAATAAATATTTTGGGCTGACAAAACAGTTCATTTGTAAAGTGTGCTGCTTGCCATGTGTAGGACCCAGGCTTGACTTGGATCTTACCATACTGAAGGAAGTTTTGGTCTGTGTCTTCTTTCATTCTCTATCTGCCTCTGTTCCTGTATAAAAATAATAAATAGGTCTTTTAAAAAAGAAAATAATGGAAAAAATTTAAAAAGAAAGTATTGGACTTAATGTATATTGAATCTCAAGTGATATATTCAAAAGTACATTAAGGCAAAGACTTCATTTGTTATAGTGTGTGTGTTTAAATATGTGTATTTTTCTACCAAGGATTTTCTGGGCTACTCATCTACACAATTCCACTGCTCCTGGTGGGTTCTTCTTCTTCCTGCTCTCCTCTCCTCTCCCCTCCCCTCCCCTCCCCTCCCCTCCCCTCCTCTCCTCTCCTCTCCTCTCCTCTCCTCTCTTCTCCTCTCCTCTCTTCTCCTCTCCTATTCTCTTCTGTTCTCTCCCATGTCTTTTTTTTCACATAGAGGGTTAAAGACAGAGATAGAGACATAGACAGAGAAAGAAACAGAGAGAGAAAGAGAAAAGTATAGTACAATTTTTCTGCCAGGCCTATGAAGCTTCCTTTCTGTGTCGTGTTCTCATCTTGTGGCCAAGGACTTGAACCTGGGTCTCTTTTTGACAACATGTATACTCTAATGAGTGAGCTGTCTCCAGTCCCTTATATTTTGAAAGTAAAACAATGAAAGCAAAGCAAGGCATTCAGTTTGAGAAGCTAGTTGTAGATTACTAAATCAGCAATACATAGCACAAGAGGACAAGAAAGATAGCTCACCTGGTGAGGTTCCTTGCATTGTGAGGAGCTGACTCTGGTATCACATGTCAGTTGCTATGGTAATGGAGCAAGATTCACTGCTCTCTTTTTCTCTTTCTCTCTATGTCTTTCCATCTGAACGAAAAAGTAGCCCAGAGTGGTGAAATTGCATATGAATGAGACTTTTAGACAAAGATAAAGAAAAAGAGAGAAGAGAAGAGAAGAGAAGAGAAGAGAAGAGAAGAGAAGAGAAGAGAAGAGAAGAGAAGAGAAGAGAGGCTGGGTGGAGGCACACCTGGTTGAGTGCACATGAGACAATGCATAAGGATCCAAGTTCAAGCCCCCATCCCCATGTGCAGAGGGAAAGCTTTGCAAGTGATAAAGCAGTGTTGCAGGTATCTCTCTGTCTCTCTCCCTCTCTATCTTGATTTCTTGCTGTCTCTATCCAATATATAAATTGGATACAAAATTTTTAAAAAGGGAAGAAAAGAAAGGAAAAGAAAAGAGGGGTGCGACTAGAGAGGTAACTCAGGAGGATTACACTCACAAGAGCCTCCAGGTTTGATTCCAGGCATGACATTAACAAACCAACCAACCACCTTTGTCTTTGGAATAATTTTAGGTTCACCAAACTATGACAAAGACAAAGGGCAGATTATCTTGTATCCCCTTCACCCTACCAGTCCTAATTTCAATGTCTTCCAGAACCACAGTGCATTTGCCAAAGCTAAGAGAACAACAGTGGTACACTCCTAATAATTACCCTCCCTCACTTCTTTTAGTTTTTATCAGCTCTCTCACTATTTTCCATTTTCTGTTCCATTCTGCATTGAGTTTAACATCTTTGGGTTCTTCAGATATTCATGTATACACAAATTTATTTAGAACATAGATTGAAAGAAAAAAACCAGGCACAGAAAGCAAAGTGTTGATTCCATGTGCAGTCCCCACACACATGTTTGCAGAGGATCAAAGAAATCCCTGGGAAACTAGGTAACCATCACTGCCCCCACCACTGATGGCAGCCAGGCACTTTGCATTTTTCAATTCATCACCTGGGGTTATCTGGGACAGATCCTGTACCCCGCAGAATCTTCTCTCCAAATTAAATTCCTTAAGCAAAATAAGATCTGGAATACAACATTTATAAATTACCTATGAGGGCCTGTAAACATTGGATTGCTTTTTTTTAAATTTAATTGCCCTTTTAAATTTTTAATTCCAAGACAGGCATGCTGCTGGTGGTGCTGGGATATGCAAGAGGTATACAGGCAGGCTCCAGAACTGTCTCCCGTCCATCAAATGGACAGCCCGCCCAGAAAGATTAACCCAGATTCCCCTAAAGAAATCTGTGTCAATTTGATGCTGAGTTGGTCTGGCATCTGAAGAGGATCTTGACATGACAAGATTAACCCTCGCAGTGCCCTGGGGCTCTGGTGGAAAGACTTTCAAAGGTTTACCTGTGCACAGCTCAGTGGAAGGCAGAGCAGAACAGAAGTGGCTGCACTGGGAGTGTGGCACCAGAGAAAGGCAGAATGAGTGATGAGGAAGTGTGATTACTCTGGGGGGATTTCCCATCTGATTGCATTGGATTTGTCACTGATGCTTCATTGCACTGTGTGCTTGCTAAGCATTCATTTGGGAAGAAAACAAGTACTTGCTGACTGACTGTAGACTTAGCAGCCCACAGCCACCAGGTAGAGATACACTGTTTGGATCCTTGACCCAGGAGAAGACTTATTTAACATTCCATATCCTCTTGCTTACAACCTCATGTTTGAATCTTAAAACGAGTCCTCAGAGGATTTGCGTATAAGGTACCTCATAGCCTCCTAATCTTTGCAGACCCTTAAAGACCTCTCTCAAATTCACATTAACTGAGTCCCTCTACTCTCCACTAAATAAACTGGCTTATCTTCATACTGCTTTTCTGTAGGGAATTGTGAGGATATGGTAGAGCTTGGTGGGACCCCTAATGAAAGATGGGTTCCTGAGGGGCACAACCAATCCTAACAGTCTCTCTCTACTAAGAGGTTGAGCAAGGAAGGACATGGCCTCCAGGATCTGCCCGGCATATCAGTATCTCTGCCTCACTTCCTTATTATCTACATAATCATTGTTTTGCCTGAAAGTCCCCTCTCTACTTCCCCACCCATTCTATTCTTTCAATCATATCTGATCTTCTCTCTGCCCTTAGGACCCACCTCTGGCTGCTGATTACTGATAACCTTGCTTCCTCATTCCTTTAAATGATTAAATCTCTTGCTCAACAAATACTGGAAAAGTCTTGACCCTCCCCAGACCATTTGCCTCCCTACCATATATGGTATACACATGTCACTTCCTCCTGTGACCCCTTATAAACCCTGCTTTGCTGTTCAATAAATGGATTGTCCATCAGACATTCCCCTGGTGATCTCTTGTTGCATCTATAGCTACAAACACTGAGAAAGACTCAGTTGACTCACTCCTGTTACCTCAGAATATTCTCCTAGGCCCCTGCACCTGGTGTGCAGCAGGGCAGGTACACGAGGAGTCTGTGCCCTAGAAAGGTCTCCCCACAAGAAGTACAGCACTTTTCCAGAAGCAAATTTGGTGACTCCAACTGACTGTGACTAGACAGAAGTTTTAAAAAAGGGGGGCAGATTTGGGAAACCTGCAGGGAAGGCCTAAGGTCCAGGCATTCATTAACTTGGCTGCCAAAGTAAAGGTCGCTCTTATCACTCCTTTTCATGTTAAGGCAGGGATGTACTGAAGTAGGAGGGTGTCATCACCAGAACTCAGATAGAAAAATCAGTGCTGACTGAATTTTGAGAATGCAGAGACAAATGTGATCTTAGGTGACTTCAGTGGGTTTTGTCTGAATTAGATTTACCATTTGTACAGATGGCAATGGCCTTCACCTGCCAGTTTCTGCCAAATTGAGTGCATGGTAAAGCCACTTTAGGCTTCAACACCAGGCTTTATGAAAAACCTGTCTTCTTCCTTAGCTATTGTGTGATAATGGTTAGCTATTGAATTGATTCCTAACAACAGATAGGGCTAATAAAGTTGTGGTGTACTATTCAGCTATTAAAAATGATGTCATCGTCTTTGTCTCATTTTGGATGGAGCTTCAAGGAATCATGAATGCTAAGTAAGATAAGCTGAAATGAGAAGGATAAATATTGAATGATCTCATTTATAGGTGTAACTTAACAAATAAGGACAGAAAGGGAAGACACAAAGTAAAAACTGGACTGGGTTTAGTGTACTGCACCAAAACAAAGGGATCTGGGGAAGGGATGGGGCTCAGTGAGTGGTGTTTTGGGTTCTGATGTGTGATGGTTGAAAAGGACCTAAATTAGGGGAGACTATATTTTGAAGATACCTATCACAAGGACATGAGAGTTTGTACCTATGTGTCAAAAATTGCAATGTAACCTACTAATCCGTAGAAAAGAATCTGTAGCTGTCACTGAAGTGTGGTTGACATTTCAGGTATTTACTACAACACAGTCATTAAGGCATCACCCATAAAGGGAAGCATTCTGATTGTTCTGGGTTCAAAACAGGCCAACCATGTTTTTTCTTTGACCACACAGATTAGATATAAATGACTTTGTATGGGGTACATATTCTCTAATACACATTGGTCCTGCCCTCTCCTTTCATGGTCCCTTCCATAAGATGTGTTCTTATATCTATTTGTTTTCATGTATATGGATCACATATAGCAAGTTGAAAAGTGACTTCTTCAAACATACCTAGATCCTAACCCCAGAGTCATATTAATAATTTTACATGTAGTCTATTTGGAAAAAGAATCTTGGCATTTCTAATTAAGGATCTCCAGAAAAGGTCATAAAGATCTAGTGCAGGCCTGAAACTCAAGGTCAAGTGTCCCCATAATAGACATGGAGACACACACTGATGGTCATGAAATATGGAGAGAGGGACAGGAATAATATGCCAGAAAGACCAGAGGCTGCTAAAAGCTGAAGTAGACAAGAATGTTGTGGATACTTTCGTTTTGGATTCTTGTACTCAGAATTGTCAGGATATAAGTTGCTGCTGTTTGAATGCCACATAGAGATAAGAAGCAAAGTTACAGGGGGTGGTGGGAGAAAAAAAGAAAGAAGCAAAGTTATTGCTAACTGCCTCTTTCCTTTGTACACAGTGGTGCAAAAGGCTTTGTGAGGTTATGCTTTCTTAAATAACATCTAATTTTTCAGTTAGGGATGGTGGATTTCTTCTTCAATTAGCTCTGATGGCATATGGTATGATTCATTGTATAGTATTTATTTTTCACAGAGTATATTTTACTAAATCATGGGTTCCATGAAGACAGGAGCTATGCCTATTTGTCTCATGTTGCCTATACTTTCAGTTGAGCCTAAACCATAGAAGGAGTTCACAGTATACTGAAGGCAAAAATAGATTAATAAATGGGTGAAGGACTGAGTCCTAATAAAAGATGTATAGAACACAGCTCTATAAATGGAGACACAGGGGTACTTATAGCTATGGGCTGAGTTATTTATTTATTTGCCTCCAGGATAATCGCTGGGGCTTGGTAAAGAGACTATGCATCCACTGCTCCTGTCTGCCTTTTTTTTTTTTTTTTTCCATTTTATCAGATAGATCACAGAGAAATTGAGAGAGAGACAGATAGACATCTACAGACCTGTTTCACTGCTTTTGAAGTGACCCCCCTCACAGGTGGGGACCTGGGGGCTCGAACCAGGATCTTTGTGCTAGTCCTTGCATTTTATACTATGTGCACTTAACTTGGTGAACCAACACCTGGCCCCACGGGTTGAGTCTTTAAGGCTATTAGGATCCAAGTGGCATGATTTACAACATGAGACATCATGAGAAAATAATGGACTTGGACCCACTTCACTATATCTTATGGTACTTTTTGGTGCCATCTACTGCCTACAACCTAAATATTCACCCTCATCCTCAGAGTTTGTCATATCCAAATTTATAATCTCTGTGCATATTAGCACATCCAAAGCACTCAGTTGTTCCTTCATAAGCAAATGTAGAGGTCAAGCACGCCAAGAGCTTATGTAATGTGATATGTTAACTCTGTGTTCATTTTATATATTGTCTACAAATGGTCATTGCAAAGAAAGGGAATATCAAATTCAAATAGAATTGGGTTAATTTTTTAAGAACGAGAAAAAGTTGTAGAAAGACAGAGAGAGAAAAAAAATGAAATAGATTATAGCACTAACGTTTTCTTCCATGTAATGGAGGCTGGTCTTCCATTTGGCAAAGCAGCACACTATCCAAGTGATCTATCTTACTGACTCTAGATTAAGATTTTTGTCTTTTTCATTTAGAAGTTTGAGCCTCTTCATCTGTATGTACTTCAAATAGCTCATTGTTAAAGAGTAGCAGTGGCATGAACGATGGGTATTTCATACGGCCACACCAGAATTAAATCTGAGGGTGACTTTAAGCTGCTGTCTGAATCATTGGCACTAGATTTGCATGACCTCCACTTTCTGAGAAAGAATATTTCTTTAAAATGTGTGTTCTCAGAACCTCTCTTCTCTTACTTTAACACTAGAATGTGCCTCGCACATAACAGTTGCCAATAAATATTGGTATTCTATTCTTGCTTCTTAAAGGCCAACACTTTATCTTATTTTTCCATTTCTCCCAGCAGAAATAATTACCACAAATTTTATTACTAGTAACCTAAATTGGGGATCCATATATTGTGGGCTAAATGTTAATTTATGCTTGTCACCTAGTTGGACAAGTAAGTTTTTATTGGAATTTAGCCATGCTGATTTATTTATGTGTTTTCATTTTTTAATTTTTATTTATAAAAAGGAAACATTGACAAAACCATAGGATAAGGGTGGTAACCTCCACATACAATGCCCACCATCAGAACTCTGTATCCCATCCCCTCCCCTAATAGCTTTCCTATTCTTTATCCCTCTGGGAGTATGGAGCCAAGCTACTATGGGGTGCAGAAAGTGGAAGGTCTGGCTTATGTAATTGCTTCCCCTCTGAACATGGGCATTGACAGGTCAATCAATAATCCCAGCTTGTATCTCTTTCTATAGTGGGGCAGTGCCCTAGAGAAGTGGGGCTATAGGACACCTTGGTGGGTTTGTCTACTCAGGGAAGCTTGCCTGGCATCATGATAGCGTCTGGGACCTGGTAGCTAAAAAGAGAGTTAACATACAAAGTCAAACAAGTTGTTGACCCATCATGAATCTAAAGGCTGGAATAGTGCAGATGAAGAGTTGGTGAGGTCTCTGTTTGTAGATAGCTAGTAGGCCTATTTTAGTTATATTCCAAAGAGTCCATGACTATACTAGTTTTTTTTTTTTCCTGAGCCTGAAATCTGATATGCGGGTGGGTACAAGTTATTGTCTGGGGAGATGATGTCATGGCTGGAAAAAGGACCAGAAACCTGGATCAGGGAAGAGAGTAGCTCCCTAATATGGGAAAAGTTGTATAATTATTGTTGACTGTAAACCCCATCGATTTGATCTGATCTGAGGCCCATATTGAGCTTAGGAACCTATGTGACCTCTGCATCCCTGTATATCAGAGCTCACATTCTGTGGTCATAAGTAGGAACATTCCAAGCTGCCCCAATTTCAGGACTGGTCTTTCTTGGGTGGAACATAGAGTATGTTGTCCATCCTCCAAAATTCTCTACCGTTTTCGATCCAAGTTGAGGGCAAGGTCCTAGGAGGCACACAAAGGGGTCTATTTTGTTGTTCCTGATAGAAATGACTGGTAAAATTGGGAAAGGGATGTTTTTGAGGTCTAGGTCCATTATGTCTGTTTGTGAATCTCAGGACTCCCCGATTAGGGCCCCAGCTGATGGGGTGGCCTGATAGTGACTAGAGAGTCATTGTTAAAGTATGCCAGTCTCTTGCCCTTATTCAGCTTTTGCAGTTCTTGCTTTGCTAAGGTTAGCTTTGGAGTGAGTGAGAGAACTGTAATAGGAAGTAACTGAGGAGGGTATCTAAGTCTAAGTAGACACTATTTCATTATGAACTTTATACTGACTCACTGCAGACTATTGTGTACTTTTGCTTTCAGATATATATTTTGCCCTAATTTATAGATAGATGTGAACATATGGTCTATCTCATGGGACCCAGTCTATATCTAGGTTTTGGGACTCTATTAGGAAGTGAACCTCCTGGAATGGAATTAGCGAATCCTATGAAAGGAAAGGTCTCACCCGAGTAATGAGGCTGAAGGGTTGACAATCCATGCTTGATGTCTCTTGATACAGTCTGAGGTGAAGCATGTTGAGGTGGTACTTGTTGCATTGATTAGGTTGGGATCAATAGATGCAATATCATTTGGTATGAATTGAGAGAAGCATGAAGGAAAGTAGGCCTCACCCCAAAGGTTCCAGGACTGGGGGTAATATATGCTCCATAGAGCAAATGGGAAGTTCTGATGTCTTGGGATTTAAGAAGGCAATAGATAGTTATTGCTATAATCATATTATTTGGCAATTGGGTTCACTTTGAAAAATCCCTTTGTTAGGATATGCTGTGTCATACACAAAACCACCATAATTTATGTCCTTTGACATTGTATATAGCTGTGCCACCAGTTGCTTCTGTTCTCCCTGGACTAAGCTTTTAAGAGAGTCCACATATCAATGACTCAGCCTATTGTCTATGCATTAAAAAGTTTGAGACATTGAATCAACTTTCCCCTCATATTAATTAAATAGAGATTTATATGACTGACAATTAATAGGAGTGTAGATAAACACAATTCCTACAACCAAAAGAATGTGCCTCCCACAGTTCTTTTACCTCTTTCTTAATTTTCTCTAGCTCATCCTCTGTCTGGCTAATTCTGTTTTCTGCTTCTGGTAATCTGCTTTCCCTTCCCTCAGCTTCTTTCTTCAGTTCAGTTATAGTATTAACTTGTTCTGCTAATTGGCCTTTTAGCTCAGCTATTTCAGCTTTCAGTTCTTTAGTTACCTCGAGGTGGTTAGTATTTTCCTTAAAGGTTTCATCTATTATTTCCCTAATTCTGCTAGTCCTTTCTTCCATAGTTTTCTTCATTTCTGTTATTATTAGGTTTACTACCACTTACATACTTTTCTTATCTATGGTTATTTCTGACTGATTTGGAGTTTCTTCTGTGCTCTTGTCCTGATTCATTGTGGTAGCAGTTTTATTTGCTCTTGATTTAACCATTTTTTAAAAAATTATTTATTCCCTTTGGTTGCCCTTTTTTTTATTGTTGTAGTTATTATTGTCATTGTTGGATAGGACAGAGAGAAATGGAGAGAGGAGGGAAAAAAAGAGAGGGGGAGAGAAAGATAGACACCTGCAGACCTGCTTCACTACTTGTGAAGCGACTCCCCTGCAGCTGGGGAGCCGGGGGCTCGAACCAGGATCCTTACACTGGTCCTTGCACTTTGCGCTACCTGCACTTAACCCACTGCACTACTGCCTGACTTCCTGATTTAACCACTTTTTTTAACTGACACGGTTTTTATTTTTCTGTTCTGTCGTTCTTCCATTGTTGTGTCTTGAGTACAAGCCATGCTATACTAAGGCCCTTTCAAATATGCATTCATGAATCTCAGAAATTACAACAATAGTAACTGAAACAAGGATTGATGCAGTTCAACCAATACCAGTTAGCCAAAAAACACCTCCAGTCCAAAAACAAAATAGCAAACAAAGCAAAATAAATAGAAAATAATAGGAAAAAAGGGAAAGCAAGTGTAGACAAGTATGTACATCTACTGTCCACTATAAGTTCTAGGGAAAGCAAGAGGAGAAAGGAAAGTAGAAAAGAGACACACACACACACACACACACAGTTCATTCCCAGTCAGATTTCTTCCACAAAATAATTCACAAATGAGTGTCTGTGAATTCAGAAAGCCAAAGAAGGAAGGAAAGAAGAAAGAAAACAAACAAACAAAAACAGTGAAAGGAAAGAGGTTTTGTTTTTTTTTTTTTTTTTGCATTAGCTAGGAGGAGAGAATAAAAGAGGGTAGAGGGAATAGGGAGAGAGAAAGAAAGAAGTTTCTCTCATACTGGGTAAGACACCCAGTCACCTATCCATGTAAAAAGCAACAGCAATTAATGTTGGTTGACCTCATGAGGAGGGAAAAGGAACACGTGCATATACTCATAGTAATAATAAAATAAAATAAAATAAAATAAAATAAAATAAAATAAAATAAAATAAAATAGAGTAGTATCCCCTAAAAGTCAGTCTGTATCTTGGACTGCTCCAGATTGGCTACACACAGCCTGAGCAAAGACAACCAATTATAAGAATATCCAAAAAAAAAAAAAAAAAAAAAAAAACCCTCCAGGTAGTCTTTCCAGGCAGGGCTGAAGCACTGATTAGTCAGGTATTTTGTCACTCAAATAGCTTCAGCCACAAAGATAGAGAGATAGAGATAGAGATAGAGATAGAGATAGAGATAGAGAAGGAAAAGAAAAAGGCTTGAGATGACCCCTCTGCTGAGACAGGAATCTTGGTTAAGAAAATAGCTACACAGGAAGCCTGATAGGAGCAGCTGGCCAGCCCTTGGGGCTTGTTCTGGGGTGGGGGGCAATGATGAGTTAAAAAATAGTGAAGCCAAAGATTTTCCTTTCTTTGTCCATTTGGCCTTTGTTTGCCAGTCCAAGAATGGGACTCTTTTTTGGTGTCACCCTGACTACCTCTTATTCACCCTTTCATGGACGTGTCAGTTATCCTACCCTCTCCAGAGAATCCCAGGTTGTAAGCCTCTTTATTTTTGGAGCTCACTCCAGGTGTTATTTCCAAGTTTCCCTCTTGGCTCTGCCCTCTATTTATGTGTTTACTAAGACTTCTTACTTAGAACTCCATCACTGTGTAGTTTAACAGAGACCATAAAGCATACAAAACCTAAAAATACTAACTATTCAGCCTGTTTCAGAAACAAAAATGTTTCCACCACTGATAAATAGTGATCCTTTATAGGACAGCAACCCCCCCCCAACAAACATACATTCTCTGTACCCCCTTAGCTAATGTTTCCATCATGTTTCTCATGTTCATACTTTAATCCATTGCATTTAACAGGTGTCTTCTTTTTTATTATTATTATCTTTGTTTATTGAATGGAGATAGCCAGAAATTGAGAGGGTAGGGGAGATAGGGAAAGACAAAGAGAGACACCCCAGCCCTGCTTCACCACTTGAAAAGCTTTTCCACTGCAGGTGGGGATCCAGGGCTTGAACTAGGGTTCTTGGGCACTGTAACATGTGTGCTCAACCAGGTGCGCCACCACCTGGTCCCTAACAGGTGTCTTCTGTATTCTGTGAATCATGAAGCTTCTTGTTTTGTGTTGAGTACTTCTTACAATCTCCTGGCTTCTGAGACTAATTTTAATGATATATGTACATTTTTTTCTGTTTTGGGAATTTCATAGTACTTATAATTTTATTAGAGTTGAATCCACTTTGATAGACATTTGTGCTTTTTTCCTATAAGCAGAAGCAGTTCCCTTCTCCTTCCTAATTTAAATGTTGTCATGAGTTTCATGCTAACAGACCTTAAAGAATAATCATCAGTTTTGATGTAGCATTGTCCTATGAACTTTGAACCTTTGCTTAAATCCATATTTATTTTTTTAATTAAAAAATTATATATTCCTTTTTCCTTTTTGTTGTCCTTGTTTTTATTTATGTTGTTATAATATCATCATTTTTGGCTAGGACAGAGAGAAATGGAGAGATGAGGGGGAGACAAAGAGGGGGAGAGAAAGATAGACACCTGCAGACCTGCTTCACTTCTTGTGAAGCGACTCCCCTGCAGGTGGGGATCCAGGGCCTTGAACTGAGATTCTTACGCCAGTCTTTGTGCTTTGTGCCACATGTGCTTAACCAACTGTGCTACCGCCTGACTCCCTTAAATCAGTATTTCAAAGCTAAATTAGGATGTGATAAAGGGAAAAATAGCTGAGAGTCATATGCAATAAGGATAATCAGAGTAGGAGAAACATAGAAACATGCTCAGTATGACTTGCCTGGCATGGTTGCTCCACAGGAATTAGCCCTTTACTATCTATTTCACTGGGTAATATGGATCTCATTTATTTCCTAAAATCTTATATTACATCTACTCTAGTAAGACAGAATTTTTGTAAGCTAAGTTTTATATATGTGTAGGAGAGATGAGCTTGGTTCAATGTTTCTGAGGTTGTCACAGTACTTCATCAAAATAGTTCTCATGCACCTGAGAACTCTTGACTAGTTTTAATTCTTTTTTAAAATTTTTTATTTAAGAAAGGAGACATTAACAAAAGCATAGGATAGGAGGGGTACAACACCACACAATTCCCACCACACAATCTCCATATCTCCTCCCCTCCCCAATAGCTTTCCCATTCTCTATCCCTCTGGGAGCATGGACCCAGGGTTGTTGTGGGTTGCAGAAGGTGGAAGGTCTGGCTTCTGTAATTGCTTCCCCGCTGAACATGGATGTTGACTGGTTGGTCCATACTCCCAGTCTGAGTCTTTCTTTCCCTAGTAGGGTGGGTCTCTGGGGAAGTGGAGCTCTAAGACACATTGGTGGGGCCTTCAGTCCAGGGAAGCCTTGCTGGCATCCTGATTGCATCTGGAACCTGGTGGTGTTTCCAGCAGATGTTGTTGGAGCTCAAGCCACTAGCAGCTTCTCAGTTGCCATCTTGGCTCCACCCCCCAACTAGTTTTATTTTTATGTAATATTGACTACTTGGACTTCTGCTATCATTCACAAAACTGAAAAGTATAAGGAAACACCTCTTATAGTAGAAGGCCCAAGGGAAATATAAACATTTCCTTCTTGCCTTAATCATCCTTTGTAGGTCTTTTATAATTTTAGTCGTGTTTGTTAAATATTTTATTTTGTCAAAATTGAAGAAATGGATTCATGTATAAGAGGGTCTGAGATCCTCTGCTATGTGTCAGGATCTGCATGGAGAGATGTGTTTCCTATGTTGGAAATAGCATCAACATATCATTTGTTCTGGAGCTTTGAACCCACAAAGTGTAACTAACCATTTGTCTTTGGGATTAAATTATTTGGAAATACACTTTCAACTACAGGGAACAGGTCAGTGAGTTATTCTCACAACTCTTAGTTCTTCATTCTATTTACCAGTGAGTATGGTTGAACAAGCCCATATTCCTTTGTTTGTATCATTTTATTGTGGGGAGCTAATAGTTTACAGTGCAGTTTTTGACACATGGATACCGTTTCTCATCTCCCCATGAAAGTTCTTTGCAGAAAATTCACCCACATCTTTATATCATCATGCATCAGATCTACATGGTTCTCTTCACCTCTATCCTACTCTTCCTTTCCCAAAGCCCTTTACTTTGATACGATACACCATACCCAGTTCAAGTTATACTCTGTGTTCCCCTTCTGTGTTCTTACTTCTTAATTTCCACCTATAAAGGAGATCATTCTGTACCTATCCTCCTCTTTTTGGGTTCTCCCACTTAACATGATGTTATCAATTGCTATTCAAAATTAGGCAAAGAAAATGACTTTATTATTTTAACATCTGAATAGTATTCCATTATGTATACATTTCATGGTTTTTTAGCCACTCATCTGCCCTTGGACATCAGAGTTGCTTCCAAGTTTTGACTATTATAAACTCTGCTGCTATGAACATAGATCTCTTCTGATAGGTTTTATTTTTTCTCTTTGAGTAAATCCCCAGGAGAGAAATTTCTGGGTCAAAGGGATGGTCCATTTTTGGAATTCTCCACTGTTTTTGTGAATCCTCCACAAAAGAGAATTCTGTTTTTGGCAGAGGCTGTCCAATTTACATTCCCACCAGCAGTTCATAAAGTATCTTTTTCTTTACTGTCCTTACTAATGCATAACATTTTCAAAAGTGTTAAGTGGTAGGTTATTGTTTGTATTTGCATTTCAATGGTTATCAGTGACTGAGGATTTCCCATGTGTCTGTTGATTCTTTGGATCTCTTCCTTGGTGAAATTTTTATCCATGTTCTCACCCTACTTTACAACGGGGCTATTTTGTTTGTTTGTTTTGTTGTTATTGCTAAGTTTTCTGGGTTCTTTCTGTATTTTGGTTATTCCTTTATCTGAAGTATGTTGTATAAAAATATTCTACCATTCTAGAGGGCATCTTTCTGTTTCATTGATGGTACCCTTTGCTGTATAGAAGGTTTTAGCTTGATGTAGACCCATTGAAAGTTCTGATTCCTTATCTTAGTATATTTCATTGCAGATTATGAATCAGTTATATTATGATACTCTCAGAAAATGTATTAAACAAGCATATTTTCCTGAACCCATTCCTTATCCAGTGAATCAGAATTCTGGGATGAGGTGAAGGAAGAAATGATGCAAAGTAGAATACTACAGATTAAACAATAGTTTCAGGTGATCCAATTACTTAAGAATGTTTGAGAATCAGAGATGAGTAAGATAGTCTCTTTTATTGATAACAATGAGTATTAAAAGATAATATATGCAGAGTGCTTATAGTTAAAGACCTTGTAGAATGGAATTAAAAGACAAAAGTTAAGCCACTGGTACAGCCATTCAATTCACAGATTGTCTTATACAGTTGGATGAATTGACTGAACCTCTAGCTGTTTTGTTGGCATGTAGACACCATTTTATTGGTATAATGGTGAAAGTAATTGGTTTCACTTAACTCTGATGTCTTGTCATTGAAGATATTGGAGTACATTTAGTTGTAAGAGACTTTCAAGAGTTGACACAAGAAGGAAAAATGAGCTCCCAGATGCCTCTCACATGTAGTAGAGTAATTCATTCTGGATCTTGCTAGGCTTTATTTTAAGTTAAGTTAGCCCAGTAACTTACTAAAAACTGAACTGGTACTAATGCATATTAGAAGATTTTAGTCTTCCAGGAATTTTACTTTATCTATATAGAGAAAGTAATTATGATTTATGAACTTTATTATATGTTGGTTAATAAAAAAAAGTTAGATGAGTAAAACAAATCCTAAATCTAGGAGCACAGAGAAAGGTCAGTCTAGGAGTACAGAGAATGGTGACATTCTAATCTACCTAGAAAGCCAGATGTTTTTCAGACACAGAGATAATAATTACTAAAATTTATTTTTAATTTAATTTAATTTGGGTATATACAGAGAGAAATTGAGAGTGAAAGGAAAGATAGGGGATGAGAAAGAGAAATACCTGCAGTCCTGCTTCACCACTCCTGAAGTGTCCCCTCTGCAGGGAACTTGAACCAAGATCTTTGTACATGTAACTTATATGCTTTACCAGACACACTAACACCCAGACTCTAAGAGCTATTTCTGAATGGACTACTAGTCATTCTTATTTATAGAAATCAAATAGAACACAGATCTATTGAAATGGCTTGTTTATTATGATTTTGAGATTGAGAAGTCCATTATCTATAGGGTAGGCTGATAGGCTGAAAAGAATTGTTACAATTGTAGCCCAAAGCCAGTCTTCTTTGATAATGTCTTCTCTTTTTCAATCGTTTTAATTTTGCATCTTATTCTTTATTTTTTAATTGGGAGAAAGATAAGGGTTTGCTTTATAGTTGTTGACACCTGGGTACAATTTTCACCATGATAATTGTCTGAGAAACACTCTTACCCCCAGTTTAGGTCCTTTTCTATCATCATGTACCAGAATTTAAAAGCCCTTCCATCCCTTCACCCCTTTCCTTGTACTCCTTCCTCAGAGTCCTTTGCTTTGGTGCAATGCACCAAACCTTGACCAAGTTATACTTTACATCTCTCCCTTTTTATTCTTGTTTCTTTAGTTCTGCCCATCAGTGATATTATCCCATAATAATTCTTCTATTTATGTCTTATTTCATTAATACAATTTCTTCAAGCTGTATCCAAGATGAGCCAATAAGGTGACTTCATTCTTAATAGATAAGCAGTATTGTATTGTTTATATATACCACAACTTTCTTAGCTACTCATCTGTTGTTGGACACCTAGGTTGCTTCCAAGTTTAAGCTATTACAAACTGTGTTGCTATGAACATATACAAACAAAGATCTCTTTGGATGGGTGTGTTTGGTTCCTTAGGATCTATCCCTAGGAGAAGAATTGCAGAGTTCTAAAGTAGGCTTAGATCTAGCATTCTGAGAGTTCTTTAGACTGATTTCCACAGGGATGAATTTTAATTCCTGTTAGCAGTTTTGAAGTGTTTGTTAACCCCTATATAATCTCCAAATTTTTTTCTTTCTGATGTGTGACATTCTCACAGTAGTGAAGTGGTATCTCATTGTTGTACTTGTTTGTATTAGTCTGATAATCTTTTCATGAATATACCAATCAAACCCCAAAATTTAAATAGTCATCAAGAACCTTCCCAACAATAAAAGGCCAGGTCTAAGTGGTTTTACAAATGTATTCGGGAGGGGATGGAATATGGATTTCTGGTGGTGGGAATTGTGTGGAGTTGTACCCCTCTTATCCTATGGTTTTTGTCAGTGTTTCCTTTTTATAAATAAAAATTATAATAAAAGAAAAAAATCCAAATATATTCTATAAAACTTAAAAAAAAACTTTTAAAGAAGAGCTAATACTCATACTTGTTAAGCTCTTCAAAAATATTGAGGACACAGATAAACTCCCTACCATCTTGATACCAAAGACAGACAGACATAACAATAGCAAAGAAAACTATGTACCAATATCTATGATGAACATAAATGCTCAGACTTTGAATAAAATTCTAACCAACCAGATACAGTAGTTCATAAAAAAAAGACTGTACATTATGACAAAGTGGGATTTACTTTAGGGATGCAAGTCCGGTTCAATATATGTAAATCAATAAATGCAACCTACCACATCAATAAAAGGAAAATTCAAAACCATAGGATTATTTCAGTAGATTCTTTCTTTCTTTCTTTCTTTCTTTCTTTCTTCCTTTCTTTCTTTCTTTCTTTCTTTCTTTCTTTCTTTCTTTCTTTCTTTCTCTCTCTCTCTCTCTTTCTTTCTTTCTTTTTTTCTTTCTTTCTTTCTTCCCTTTTGTTGCCCTTGTTTCATTGTTGTAGTTACTATTGCTGTTGTTGTTGATGTTGGATAGGATAGAAATGGAGAGAGGAGGTGAAGACAGAGAGGGGGAGAGAAATATAAGACACCTGCAGACCTGCTTGCTTCACCACTTGTGAAGCGACTCCCCTGTAGGTGGGGAGCTGGGACTCAAACAGGGATCCTTATGCTGGTCCTTGTACTTCACGCCACGTGCGCTTAACCCACTAAACTTCCACCCGACTCCCTCAGTCTTTGTTTCTTAGTTTTCAACTCTATGCATGAAGTCCACACACATTGTTATGGGCTATCTGCATGACTCAAAGTCTATTGGTATAAATGAAAATTCTATTCAAAATGTACTTTCTTTAAAACATCAAGAATTGTTTAAAATTAAATATCTTGGTATTATAATAGGCCAGTAAATACATTAATTGAGCCATAATATAATCAGAATATACAAAATAGCAAAATATTTGACAGAGGAACTCTATTGTTTGTTGTCTACTTCACCTTTCCTCACCTCTGACAACTGCAACAGTGAGGAGCGTGTTGGATGGTCAAACATGAGGTCCTAAGTTCAGTCCCTAGCATTGCATTTGTCAGAGTTGATTCTCTGGTTTTCTTTCTTCTATATACAATACCTACATACATACATACAAGCACAAACACACACACATACATTTTTAAAAAGACAACTGTTAAGTCAGAATGGACCTGGTGTGTTTCTGTACTGTCCTCTTCATATCTGCTAGCACTGTTTCTAGAGGTATGTACTTCCTGCTCCTGAGGGCCTGATCATCTCATTAGATCATATGGCTCTAAGCAAAGAAACATTGAATTAAACTGTTAATATTCTGATTATTACTATTAGAGAAAATGTGCTATATGCTCAAGACCTCAGGATAAATGTGAAATCCCATCCCATTTTTTTGTTTTGTTTTGGTATAGATTTCATGGTATTAGTAGCACTTATAGTGTATAAAAGCAGTCCTGTCCTTCTTTATATGTCACAAATTAGATTTTCTGGAAGTAGGTGGTGAGATGGGGCAGTGTGTGTGGTATACATAAGGAGTCTATGGAAGGACCAGGGTTGGATAAAGAGAATGTCTGAATATAATACAGCCACAAAACCTCAGTCAGCTCCACAACTCCATTTTTAACACGTATGCTCATTTGATTTGTCTCACAATGGACTGAGACTATATCTTTTGGGCTCATTCACTGACCGTGAAGAGTTCTCAGAGTATGTGCCTTGTTGGGGGCAACTTCAAGGGTTAGACAACAGAAAGTGATGGCAATATTTGGATTGCACTCCAAGGTTTGGAGCAATCTGTTTTTTTTTTTTCCAGGGAAACCTGGATGTGGGGAGAGTGAAGAACACTCAGCAGCCTCTTCCCTCATAATGATTTTGCTCTCTTCAATAGTCTGGTGTAACATAAAACATATCTCCCTCCATTTATCCCAGGGACCAGCTCTCAGGTATGATTAACAAGCAACTTACCCATACTGTTTTATTCACAATGGCTCTTGGATATCGTTTACACACATTTAGTTTACCTTGAAATTGTGCTGAAGTCACAAATGTCCTTAAGTCTAAGACTTTCTGGCTTCCCTCATTCCTATTTATTTACCTTCCTTATATGCAACTTTGCTCTAACCTTCCATGTGGACAGAAACTTTCTTCCTATGAAACCAACAATAGAGCCCCATTGGATGACACTATAGCACCATGAATGCCTTTGTCTTTAAATTACACCAACACAGAGCTCAGTAAGTATAAGTTTCCCCCTTGTCCTGCCTCTATTTATCATTGATATGTTGAGATTCTCAGCTGGCAAAGGATAAAATAGTTGATGGCAAATGAATTAGATATCAATTAATTTCTAAAGCAAACTTAATGGGCATTTAAGAAGAGAATTTAATGTCTCATTTACTCTCTATAGCTATCTTGTTAAATGCCAATTAAGTATCTAAATATTTCCTACAAGCTTAATGAATTATAATAAGTAATAAGTGATTACTACTTTTTCCCAAAGATCTTAACTCTCTCAACTTCTAAAGCAGTAACATTAAGGTTTTTTTCTTGCCCAATTCATGATACAAATAAGATTGACTCAAGCATTGACTACCTTAATAGCAATAAAGGATGAAATTTATAGTCATCCTGAAGGTAAATGAAATAATATTGAAATACTTAAATGCATGCAATCAGAGATCATGTGAGTAATAAGGATTTTCCCTTAAGAATTAAGTGAACACTGTTAAGATGATAAATATAATAAATGCCTAGCATTCTCCTTACCTCACCCATCTCCCTCTCTCCCTCCCTACAAATAATCTCTAAATACCAAGACAGCATGTATAAGACCAGATCCAAGACACATGCTGATAGAGGTGTGGATGAGACTCTGTGACAGGCAAAAGTATAAAGGCAGGCTGAGAGGGCCCTGACCCTCAACGGAGATGGGAAAAAGAGGTCTAGGTCCCAGGATCTAGTCCTTCAGCGTTTCCTCTGTCCCTCAGGGGTTAGGGACAACTTCAGGCTTTCCCAAGCAGGCTTCACTATCTGATAGTACTGTAGGGTTTGTGGGCAGCCGATAACTAGGTACCAGTGCTCTGGATTGCCATTCCACACAAGGAGGACTCTGATCATCTATAAGAGACATGGAGAAAACAGTTGCAGCCTTTGGAGTGCAGGTTTGGGGGGAACTGTGGGAAGAAACAGGAAACGCTGATCTGAGTAGTACAAGTCTCCAGCTAGTCATATGTGGCACATCATTCAGATCAATGGTGCAAGTAGCAATGGATCCTAGGTCAAGGGTATGAAAATTGGGATCTAGTAGGTCAAAGGTTGAGCTCTAACTTGCCATCCACACCAAATATGCAAGCAATTAACTCTGAACCTCAGTTTCCTCATTTGCACAGGAAGGATAGTATCGCCTTTGTGAACATCTTATGAACATCCACAAAGAGAAATGATTTAATGCATCAGACAGGAAGCTTGCCAGGTCAAATACACACAAGTGCTGTTTTTATTAGGATCAATTATAATGATAACTATATATATAATGTTGAAGATGTCATCTTATGTCTGTTTCTCACCATAAGCTTAATTGTCACACTTGGGGTCAGATGTAAATGCCCTAAAGCTTATACAAATCCTATAAAGAAGGCCTTGTATACCTCTTCTGGTGATATGGACAATGCATATAACACTTGTGATTTCATCTTTGAAAGGAAGTCTCTTTTATTCTTCTAGAGAATTCAAAGAGCAGGACAACTGAGAGAAGACAATCAGTGCATGGCAATTACTGTTTCTCCATCTGCTTGGGCAGGAATACCTTCCTCTAAATATATGACAAATGGGATAATGGGGCACAGCTGAGCAGGGGATATTGGCATCACTTTATTTCTAAGGTCAGCCTCACTCATAAATTTGACCATTTATCCTGACCCTACACAATTACTGTCTCACACATAAACAGTTATGAGGCATTTGGGTGATAACTGTTAGCTGACTACTCAAATCAAATTTTTGAAAAAAATAATAATAATAGGAAACTACTCATGTTGTATCATTAAAAAAAAAAAAACAGGAAGTGGTGGCCGGGTGGTAGTGCAGTGGGTTAAGCACACATGGCGTGAAGCGCAAGGACCACCATAAGGATCCCGGTTCAAGCCCTCAGCTCCCCATCTGCACGGGAGTGAAGCAGGTCTTCGGGTGTCTACCTTTCACTCCTCCTCCTCTCTCCATTTCTCTCTTTCTATCCGACAAAAATGACATCAATGACAACAATAATAATAGCCATAATAATGATTTTTAAAAAAAGAACAATGAAAGGGAAAAAATAACCTCCAGGAGGAGTGGATTTGTGGCACCGAGCCCCAGCAATAACCCTAGAGGCAAAAAAAAACCAAACAAACTAATCTTTCTTTCACCTTAAAACTCACCTTAGCAAAGTATCAAAGAGAAGGAAAAAAAAAGAGAGACAAAGATTCAACTACCTCTAAAGTCATTACAGGAGACATGACCTGTTTGATGGCTTCTATGGGAAGCTTGGGAGAGAATTCCAGTGCTTATGAGATGAGAAAAAAAAATTTTGCATTTAAAATATTTTTATTTCTTATTATATAGAAACAGAAATTGAGAGGGGAGAGGATGGCAGAGAGGGAAAAAGAGCGAGAGATACCTGTAGTCTTGCTTCACTACTCCTGAAGTATTCCTCTGCAGGTAAGGGAACTGCAGTAGTTCTCCCAAGGTCATAGATGTGGGTTGACTCTTATTAATTTAGCAGTCTATCATCTATCTATCTATCTATCTATCTATCTTTTGGCCCGTTTTTTTTCTATGATCCTGCCTTCTCTTCCTTTCTAAGACACATCTACACTTCTTTCTGTTTTTTTCCTTTTCTCTCTCCTGGGTTCTGATGTACTTGAGTTTCAGAGCCCTCTAGTCAACTTCCCCTAACATTTCCTCCCCTTTGGAAGTATGACCAAAATTATTTCTGGGGTGCGAAAGGTGGGAGTTCCAGCTTCTGTAATTTTTTTTTTTTCTGCAGGACAGGGGCATTGGCATTTCCACCCATCCTGTTTCTATCTTTCCCTGGTGGGGTAGGGCTCTAGAAAGGTAAGGTTCCAGGACACGTTAGTGAGGTTGGCTGCCCAGGGAGTTCATATGGAATCATAGTATCATCTGCATTTTGGTGTCTGAAAAGTAGTTAAGATATGAAGCAGGACAAAGTGTTTAATAAATAGGCACCAAAAGGTAGTAGGAGAACAGGCGAGAATAGGGATTTTAGGGTAGAAAGAAGCTAGGAAGTCTATTTTAGTTATGTTCCTAGGGGTCTATAACTTTAATAATTTATTTTTTAAGTTTTTCTTTTATTGGAGGGATTAACAATTTATGGTTGACAGTAATATACAGTAGTCTGTACATGTGTAATTTCTCAGTTTTCCACATAACAATTCAATCCCCCACTAGGTCCTCCTCTACCATCATGCTCCAGGACCTGAAACCTCACTCTCACCCCAGAGTCTTCTACTTTGGTGGAATACATCAGCTCTAGTCCAACTTCTGCTTTGTGTTTTCCCTCTGTTCTTGTTTTTCAACTTCTGTGAGTAAGATCATCCCATATTCATCCTTCTCTTTCTGACTTACACAGTTCCCTCAAGCTCCATCCAAAATGAAGTGAAGAAGGTGACTTCACCTGTTTTCATTTATATAATTTTTATTTATAAAATTTAAATGTTTATAAGGACATAGGATAAGAGGGTACATTTCCACACAATTCTTACCACCAGAACTCCATATCCCATCCCCTTTCCTGATAGATTTCCTATTCTTTATCTCTCTGGTAGTATGGACCCAGGATCATTATGGTGTGCAGAAGGTGGCAGGTCTGACTTCTGTAATTGCTTCCCCGCTGAACATGGGCATTGACAAGTTGATCCATACTCCAAGACTGTCTCTTTATTTCCCTAGTGGGGCAGGGATCTGGAGAGGTGAGGCTCAAGGACACATTGACGGTTTTTCTATTTTAATAGCTCAGTAGTATTTCATTGTATATAGACTTTAATAATTTTGTTTGAGCTTGATAGTTAACATGGAAATGAACTAAGAATATTGTCTGGAAAGATATGGTCAGAGTTAAGAATAGAAACAGAAAGCTGAATTAGGACAGTGAGTAGCTCCCAAACTTGAGAAGAATATATAAACATAATTAACTGTTTACCACATCAACCTGACCCAGGATCCATATCTATTAATATTTAACCCAGGAGCCTGCATAACCTCCAAGTCTCTGTCAGCCTGAATTCATAATCCATGATCACAGCTGGAAACATTCTAAGCTGTACTCATTTCAGGACCAATCTTCCCTGAGTGACAGAGCAGGAAGACCCAGCCTCCCTTTGGAAAGTGGGGCAGTCTCTACCATTGCTACATTATAGTGAGGACAAGGTCTTGGAAAGGCCCACAAGAGTGCTTATGATGATGTACCTGATAGACGTGAGAGAGTTCCTAAAATCTCCCCTTTAGCTGTTTCCTCCTCAAGTTCTAGGACCTCTAGCAATTGAGAAAAAAATACCATCTTCTCATCTCTTTATTTTTCCTCTAAAATGTATGATTCACTTTTATTTACCTTCAGTGCTACCATTTATCCTCAGGTTAATGTCCTCTGTTCTTCCTCACGTCCAACGTTTTGTTTTTACCTTCAGTTAGCTTCAGGTATAACTTTTATGATAAATTTTGTGTCTATTTGGATGGGCCAAGGAAGGATCAGATCAGATTATATTTCCAGCAGTGTCCATGTAGTAGTTTCTGGATAATAATGACATTTGATTTGTTACATTTAGTGCAAAACAGATGGCACCCCCCAATACAGGCACGCACCATGGAATCCTTTAAAGACCCTAAATAAAATAAAAGGCAAAAAAAAGAAAATTTATTCCTTTTTTATTTTATTCTTGCCTTCTATTTCATCTCATTTCATCTTCTCTTATCCTTGAACTGGGTTTTAAACCTTTGGTTCCCCTGGTTTTCAAGCCTTTGAACTAGGATACACCTAGTTTATTAAGCCTTTAATTTACAGAAGACAAATTATAGGCCTTCTCAGCCTGTATAATTATGTGAACTGCTTCTTTACAATAAATCCATATATATATATATATATATATATATATATATATATATATATATATATATATATCCCATTAGTTCTGTTTCTCTGAAGCACACTGACTAACCCAGAGCTTAGGCCAATGGCTGCTTGAGTCACTAAGTCTGGGTTTGAATCCTGCTTCTAAAATTGCCCAGCTGTATAATCTTATGCTACCATAGAAAACACCCACCCAAGCATGTGGATTAGAGTTATTATACATAAGTAGTCCTTGCATATTACTGAGTTCTCCATGGTTTCTTGCCCTTATAACCTCCATTAAACTTTATGTAAAGTCTTCTCCATCCAGTCAAGTGCTCTGTAACAATGCTTCTCATATTTTGTGTATACAAAGCACTGGAGATAGTGCTTTTAGGTGTTAAATAGGGGCTTAAACTACCTCAATTCCTCTCTCCTCCCATCTTTATACTATGGACTATTCGAGTACGTGCAAAGTTTGAACATTGTTGCTGCCTGTTTCAGTGGTGGAAGAATCATATCCATTTATTTTCCTTGTGATATTGCCTACAGCTTTAAAGAGATGGAATGTGACTAATAATAAAATCTGAATTGGGATTATTGAACTTTCACTCTCTGCCTTCAAAGTGATTGTGACCTTTGGTAAAATTGCCTATTGCTATTTGTTATTATAAGACTATAAAGATGTGGGTTGGAGGATTTTAAACAATATAATGAGTATTTTTTATGACCTATGAGGGGTTATACATAATTCAAGACCAAAACAATGGCCCTGTGCCAGCTTGACTCTTGCTTAGTGGTAGTCATCTGTGTATTGGGTTTCTCTATAGGACAGGAGTCATTCGTATGTGAAACACTTCATTGGCACTAACACAGCCTTCACAAATTTTTACTACTTTAAAGAGCACTCACAAGAGTAATTTCCTGGAGGAGTGACTGCTTAGTTTCTGAGTAGCCATCAAGATTATGCAGCTAAATAGTATATGGATCTTTAAAATATGTTTTATTATACTGATTTAAGAATGATTTATAGTACTATAAGACTAGAGGGCTAGAGGCCAGGTAGTGGTGGACCTGGTATAATGCACTTATTATCAATCACAAAGACCCTGGTCCCCTCACCTGTAGGAAGGAGCTTCATGAATGTTGTCTGCTTTGTGCTGTAAGTATCTCTTTTTATCTCTCTCTCTCTCTTTCCCTTATTGATTTCTCTCTGCCTCTATCATAAAAGAAAGAAAGGAAGGAAGTATGGAGAGAAAAAAAAAAGAAAAAGAAAGAAAGAAAAAAAGAAAGATATCACAGCCAGGAACAGTGGATTTGTCACGCAGGTACTGAGCTCTAGAGATGACCCTGGTGACATCAAAAAAGATTACAGGGGCACATTTCCACACTGCACTTGCCACAATAATACATACAGCTTTCATTCATTCATCTATGTTGTAGTCCATGTGCAGTCCAAAACCATCACTTGACAAAGCCAGTAAGTGAAATAGTTTAGAAATCTTAGAATGGTGGCAAGTGTTTGAGATTATGGATGCTGTGCTAATAAATTCCAAACTATTTGTGAACTGGCTCAAACAAGTCAAGCAGACAAAAATGGCAAGGAAACATACTCGTGCATACTTATAATCTTTTCTGTATTTCATGAGCTTTTGTTCCTTTATACCAGTATCTTGTCATGAGAGAGACTAGTTACAATTACAGAAGAGAGATGATTGTTGGTGTCTTTCTGTCTGCTTCATCTATACAGATGCCTTCAACAGTATATCTGTCTCTCTAGCTGTTTTGTATTGTGCTATCATGTCATAAATTAGTAGAAATACAGGAAAATGAAGGAAATGCTTCTTCACTTATCATGTTTCATATATATAATGTTCAATGTTTAGTTTGTAGTAACTATTCCATAAATGCTTTAGTTAAAAAAAATAATAGCTGGGATTTGAACACAGAATATTTTGAAAACACTCTTTTCAAGCAGTTCAAGGTTGAACAGGAAGACAGCTAACATTTATCTGGTTCAAAAATAAGATAGCTGAAACAACCTTCCTATGTGTCAGACTATATTATATCTCCCTGTCTGGAAAAAAGAAAAAGCAAACTGAGAGTCACCTGGCTAAATAGTTTCCTAAGTGTCACCCCCCTGAGATCCTCATGACATTATGAAAGAAGCAATAGCAAAACTCCTCTAAAGTCAAACTAACTTGAAATAACCCAGGCCTGAACTTGTCGCATGACATTGCTTTAAATTTTAATGTTAACTCGGAAATAGATTTGTGAACAGCAAGGTAAAGCAGAGGCCATGAAATATTGATTTTGTACATTTTCTTATGCATTTTTATTCTCCAATTTAGTAAATTTTTCATCTTGCCTGCACTTAGAGGTTGCCTATGAAGTTGTTACTACCAATTGTATTAGCTGTTGTAAATAAATAATCTGTGAGTGAGCTATTTTCATGATGGGAAGTTAATAGTACTCGGCTACTTCAGAGCACTAACTTCTCACAGTTCAGTCCAAGGAGAATGAAAAGAGATGATCACAATTTTCCACACATCGCTGTACAGTGGCAAATACTTGCTAATGGAGGAAGGACTTAACCAAGAAGGTAGAATTTACTTTGTTTTTAAAACTCAAACTATCAGGATAGATGGTCATAGCAAGCATATGCCTTGGATGTATTGTAAGATAGTCAAATGAGAAACACTTCCAAGTCTGACTAGCAGAAATGAAGGTTCAAGACTTAGCACTCACCCTAACTAAAACAAGTAGCCAGGTTTGGATTCACACCAAAAAAGCTTTCCATTAGGCATTTCTCACTGACTTTATTCTGAAGTGTAATTCTCTTTCTTTGGTTATACACTTATACTTCAAATATCTTACAGGAGATGAGAACCAAAATAAAAATGAAAGCCAGTTCTGCCAGCAAATGGTAGGCACCTTGGTATATAACATAAAGACAGGTGTAGTGTAATTCTGCCACATGTGCAAATCATTACAGTTCTTTGTACAGATTTTATACATCAGTTCATTACTTCTACTTCATTAAATTAGATTGGTTACTTGTCGGTAGGCTGCAAATTCACAAAAAACTCATGGGCCCTTCAACCCCTTTTTTTCTATTAAAGGGGGATGGGCAAACCTAAAATTAAGCTTTGGGGCAGGGCATTGGCATGCTGGATTGAACACATATTACTAGGCATTAACACCCACATTCTAACCCTGGTCACTACCTAGAGCGAAGAGGCTTCAAAAGTGGTGATATGAGTGGTGTCTCTTTTTCTCTCTCTTTCTCTTTTTCCCCCTTCAGGTCTTCTCTGTCTTACCAAATATAAGAAAGAAGAAAGGAAGGAAGGAAGGAAGGAAGGAAGGAAGGAGAGGAGAAAAGGAGGGAAGGATTGAGGGAGGGAGGGAGGAAGGAAGGAAGGAAGGAAGGAAAGAAGGTAACAGGAAGCAGTGAAATCATTGTACAGGTACCTGTGATAATACAGATCTAAAAAAAAAAAAAGCCTTGAAGTAGATAAAAAGAAAAGGTGTCCTTTATTTATTTGATCAGCAATTTGTTTACCTTATTTGGTAAGTAATAATCTTATTTTCTTCTTTGTTTTATATTTATTAAAGTGATATATACCTATTTATTTATTTTAATATTTTATTTATTTATTTATTTATTTCCTTTTGTTGCCCTTTTTTTAATTGTTGTAGTTATTATTGTTGTTGTCGTTGTTGGATAGGACAGAGAGAAATGGAGAGGGGAGGGGAAGACAGAGAGGAGAGAGAAAGATAGATACCTGCAGACCTGCTTCACTGCCTGTGAAGCGACTCCCCAGGTGGGGAGCCAGGGTTCAAACCGGGATCCTTATGCCGGTCCTTGTGCTTTTCGCCACCTGTGCTTAACTCGCTGCGCTACAGCCCGACTCCCTACATACCTATTTATTATAGAAAAAATAAACTCTAATATAAATGAAGGTGAATTTAACTCTCTCCCTTTGCCATCTCCACCTGATGAGAAAAAGAAATAACACAAGAGGAGAAGAAAAAGCTTTATCAATCTACTCCTTTATTTTTGGACTACATATATATTTTAATAGGTTTTAAACTGTTGTTTATTCATGGTTGTTTTGTTTTCTGTCTATTATTTTTTATTCATACTTTAGACAAAGGGTGAAAAGAAAAAAAAATTGAACTGCCTAAATAAGTTCCGTGTGGAATTTTTCAAAGTTCTTAAATTTTCGTATTTAGCAAGCCTCAGATTGGGGAAGCATCTTTTTTCTTTTGTGATGACTGACATAAAATAGACATTTTAAACATGTATCAGTAATTGTACTTACTTTTGGCTGTAAATCATTAATACCCCCAATAAAAAATAGAAAAATAAAGTAATTGATTACATGGATAGATCATGAGACAAATAGTGACCTTATAATCTGGGCTTCACTTGAGCTTCAAAGTTTAGCATCATTTATGACAACAATTCTTCAAGAGTCTAGGATCAAGTTAACTGTTATAAGAAGAACATTCAGAAATGTTAAAGGGGTGAAGACTTTTATATTATGGAATGGATTTGGATGATATTATGGAGATATCACTAATGTACTTGTTTAAGAAAATTGTGTTTTGTGGACGGGAGGTGGCTCAGTGATAAAGCTTTGGACTCTCAAGCATGAGGTCTTGAGTTCGATCCCCAGCAGCACATGTGCCAGAGTGATGTCTGGTTCTCTCTCTCTCTCCTCCTGTCTTTCTCATTAATAAATAAATAAAATCTTTAGAAAAAAAATCAAATTGTGTTTTAAAGGTGATGAAAGCTGCTTGGTTGGTCCCTCAGTTCTGTGACACACACCCCCCGGCCCCCAATAATCAAAATCCTTTAAAGGTAATGTCATTAGGAAGACTTAGGCTTCATGTGGCTGCCACATCAAAGGAAATCTTTTCAGTGTTATACAGGCATTTCCTCAAAGCATCGAGCAACAGCACCAGGAAGGAGACTGGGCATAGCCAAAGTTTATACTGGGTTAGAGGCCGTGCCAAATGAACAGTTAATAAAAGACACTGAGCTGAGAACAACAGCTTCACCATGCATGGAAAGAATTGCTGCAGAGATAAATGTTCCAGTGAATAGTATTCACAGCTCAGACTTCCTCCCAAGTTCCCTTCAGCTGCTCAATAACAATGAAAATGTCATGAATTTATGGTGAAGAAGTCCTCCAGTTGGAGATATAAGAAGCCAAGAACAACCAAAAGGGATCAGAAGGGGAAGCAAAGACAATTTACTCAAAATGTTTATGGAAAATACTAGCATGCTTACATATCTCATCACTTAAAGACGGGTAATGAAAGCAATAACAACATCCATTCTAAGAGAGAAATTTCCAATTATGAAATATTGAGAAAATGCATGCAGTATACAAGGTCAATATCAACAATATCTTCTGGGATCTTCAACACTATTTTATAAATTAGGGGTTCTGTAAAACAAGAGATATGATGTGGGATAAATATTTTTTAATTTTTATTTATAAAATGGAAATACTGACAAGACTATAGGAGAGGTACATTTCCACAAAACACCCACCCAGAGCTCCCTATCCAATCCCCTCCCTTGATAGCTTCCGTGGGATAACTATTTAAATGGAAAGAAAAGAGCATAAACCGTATATATTTTGAAAAAGAAAACCAATTTAAGGACAAGATTCAATATTTGTGTTACAGGTCCTGAAATTAAGAGACAACCCTGGAGGTGGGGCTAAATAGCATAATGGTTATGCAAAGAGATTCTCATGCCTGAGGCTCTGAAGTACTAGGTCCAGTCCCCACACCACCATAAGCCAGAGCTGAACAGTGCTCTGGTGTTTCTCTCTGTGTCTTTCTCTCTCTGCATCTTTCTCAAAAATAAAATAAATAAAATGCTTTAAAAAAAAAAAAGAGGGGGCCCGCCAGTAGTGCAGCGGGTTAAGCGCACATCATGCAGAGTGCAAAGGCTGGCTTAAGGATCCCTGTTTGAACCTCTCGCTCCCCATCTGCAGGGGGGTCGCCTCACAAGAGATGAAGCAGGTTTTCAGGTGTCTATCTTTCTCTCCCCTTCTCTGTCTTTCCCTCCTCTCTCAATTTCTCTCTGTCCTATCCAACAATAATGACAGAAATAACAACAACAATGACAAACAACAAGGGCAACAAAATGGGGTAAAAAAAAGAGAGAGAGAGAACCCTGAGAAGATTCTGAACCAATCTAGAGATCCTAAATAGAGAGTAAGGGTCCAAAATATGATGGTGAGAAGAAGCAAGATGCCAGAAGTCGGACACAGGAATGGGGACAGAATATAAGGATACAAGTCTGAAAAAGATCACAGAAGAAAAATAATTAAACAGCTATCAGAGATATAATAGAAGAGCTGTTTCTGAACTTTAAAAAAATGTGTTTGACTCTTCAGAAAAATTGCAATGTGCTATAGCATTTGTAAGGCACCTAGTTATATCTTAGAGATTAGGTTTTTTTAAATTTTTTTATTTATAAAAAGGAAACATTGACAAAATCATAGGATAAGAGGGGTACATCTCCACACAATTCCCACCACCTGACCTCTGTATCCCGTCCCCTCACTTGATAGCTTTCCTATTCTTTAACCCTCTGGGAATATGGACCCAAGGTCTTTGTGGGATGCAGAAGATGGAAGGTCTGGCTTCTGTAATTGCTTCTCCACTGAACATAGGTGTTGACTGGTAGATTCATACTCCCAGTCTGCCTTTCTCTTTCCCTAGTAGGGTAGGTCTCTGGGGGAAGCAGAGCTCTAGGACACATTGGTGGGGTCGTCTGTCCAGGGAAGTCTGGTTGGCATCATGCTAGCATCTGGAACCTGGTGGCTGAAAAGAGAGTTAACGTACAAAGCCAAACAATTTTTTTTTTTTTTTTTTTTTAGAGAGAAAGAGAAAGAGAGAGAAGGATGGTGGTACTAGGGATTGAACCTGGGCCCACAGACCCTCAGGCAAAAGTGCCTTTGTGCAGAACCATTATGCTGTGTCCCCAGCCCCCTATATGAAACTGTTCTTAATGGATCAGTTAAGGCAGAGATGTTTTTAATGACATCATATTTTCCCAGGCTGTATTTCTCTTCTTTTAAAAAAATATTTTGTACTAT
Organism: Erinaceus europaeus; assembly: GCF_950295315.1. Classification (NCBI taxonomy): domain Eukaryota; kingdom Metazoa; phylum Chordata; class Mammalia; order Eulipotyphla; family Erinaceidae; genus Erinaceus; species Erinaceus europaeus. The sequence goes on from NC_080162.1 coordinate 83,001,196, forward strand.
ATAATTTATTTCTTTGTTTGGGTAGAGAAGAGAGAAATTGAGAGGAGACTGAGGAGATAAAGATGGAGAAAGACAGAGAGACATATGCAGCCCTGCCTCACCACTTCTGCAGTCATACCCCTGCAGGTAGGGACCAGGGGCTTGAACCTGGGTCCTTGTTCATTGTAGCATGTGCACTCAACTAGGTGCCTCACTGGTTACACACACACATTATAGTGGATGTGGACCTGAGTTCACGCCCCTGGTCTTTACCTAGACAGGGAAGGCTTCACAAGTGAAGCAGGGCTGCAAGTGTCTCTCTGTCTCTTTCCCTCCCTATTTCCCCTTCCCTCTCAACTTCTCTCTGTCTCTATCCAATAATAATAATAACAATACAAGTGAGCCACCATCTGGCCCCCATATTTCTCCATTTGTTCAGTACTTCTTTTATATATTCGAGACTACTATGCAATGTTCTTATTAGCACCTATAATTTTTTCAGATTTGATAAATGACATATCTTTGGTTGAAACTGTAAATACTAGATTTTTTTCTAATTTATTTTCTGTTTGGTTTTCTTGACATTTAAGAATAACATTAAAAAAACCAAAAGAGAATAGTATTTTTTTTGCTTGTATAGAATGGATTTGATTAACTATTTTAGTAATATTAATAGGTGGTCTATAGAGTTTCATGAGTTTACTATTATACAACTTTATCGTTAACAAATAAGGAAACATGTATCGCTTGCTTTCCATTTTCATATTTATTTTGTTTTTGTACTTTATTATATTAATCATATAAGAAGAAGAAGTGAAAAAGATATAATTTCTTTATCCTTAGCAGCATCATTTTATAATGCCTTCCTATAATTTTTCTTATATTTGGTCATATATTATAAAGTTCTATCTGGTAATCATTTTCTTGCTGTGTATTTTTATTATAATTTTTTATTATCCTTATTTATTGGATAGAGACAGTCAGAAATTGAGAGGGGAGAGGGAGATAGAGAGGGAGAGACAGAGAGAAACCTGCAGCCCTGCTTCACCACTGGGAAGCTTTCCCTCTGCAGGTGGGGACTGAGGGCTTGAACGTGGGTCCTTTTGCACTGTAATGTTTGTGCTTAACCAGGTGTGCCACACCACCCGGTCCCTCTGTATATTTTTCTTTACATTTAATATTATGATTAATCACTGTCATTTAATTGGAAATGTGTGTCTTTTGAGTAATTATGCCTGCGTATTTTGAAAGTTGTAAATTATGAGCCTTTAACATTTAAAAGATCTACTTAATAAACTGTGATTACTGCCAATTTTGAGCATGCTTTGTAATTTCTCTTTGGCATGTCTTTTTACTGAATTACTGAATTTAGATTAAAATAATATTTATTTATTTTAGAGCAGTTCTCAACTCTGGCTTAAGTTGGTACTGTGGCTTGAAACAGGGACTTTGGAACCTCAGGCATGAGAGTCTTTTTGCACAACCATATCTCCCTGTCCTCAAAGGCTGAACAAATTGTCAAGTTTTTTTTTCTCTCTCTCTCTCTCTCTTAGGTCTGACTCATTGGGCTCTAGAGCTCTCTTCTGGAGTTAGATATTGGGTTGTCAGAGAAATCATGATACATTTTTACATAGAAAAATAGAAAAAAGTATTACATGACTCTCCCAACAACCCAATAGAAATATGATAGGTATATAGAGAGTGAGGGAAGACAATTAGGGAGAGATAGAATCAGGTTGTTAATGCCCATGTCCTGTGCGAAGTGGAGAAACAATTACAGAAGATAGAACTCCCACTTCCTGCAGCTCAGAAAGAATTTCAGTTACCCAAAAATACACACAAGAAGATAAATACAAATATGGACAGATAGTTTTAGAAGTAGTAGTCAATGTACTCTGTAAGCTTGGGAGAATTACTGTAGACTCCAATGGAGAGAATGGGGGATACAGAACTCTGGTGGTGGGGACAGTATGGAGTTATATCCCCATTATCTTATAATTTTGTAAATCAATATTAATTTACTAATAAAATAAAATAAGTCTTTTGGCCCATACTCCCAGAGAGGGAGAGTTATAGGGGACGATGACCAGAGGGTTCTTGTTGTGCCATTTGTTGTTAATTTTGGAGGATCCAGCAGGCCGGGCTAGCGTCACGGTGGTGGTAGACAGAGACAGAGACTCGGGAACACATGGCTGGGCTGAGAAGCTGCAGTTTAATCTTTATTCATGAACGGGCAAATCACCACACCATGTGCTTCCCCATCATTCTCCCTCCCCCGCTGCTGCTGGGACTCTGGATGTCCTTAGCATAGGGGGCAGGGAGAAAGCGGGGTGCGAAACTAGCAAGGGCCAAACCAATTCTCTCAGAGGTCGCGGGGAAGGGGAGCAAACCAATATGAAACATACCAACAGGTTCTGAACTCTTAACTCCATCAGAACCTGGAGAGAGAAGAGGAAAAGACAAAAGATACTTGGAAGTAGTGATAGGTCTGGGTGTGACTTGGAAGGGAAGAGAGTGCAGAACTATACCAAAAAAAGTGAGGAAATAGATATAAATATAACAGCTAGTTATAATAGTCAACCGTTATCTGCAACCTTGGGAGGACTACTATAGCTTCTAGTAGAGGAAATGGGGACACAGAACTCTCATGGTGAGGGAATTACTTATTCTCACTACCAATATCTGCTGCCCTCCAATAACCCCCTTGTTAACTTCTTGTCCTTCAATTTTCATATATACGTCACTTTTTCAGTGCTGTCTTCCCTGGGCTTCTAGTTTAAATTAGGTAACCTCATAATATACTGTGACTAAGACTATTTGTTTTTATTAAGGTAAACATTCATATAATATAGCATGAGTCATTATAAAGAGAACAAATTAATAGTGCTACTATATTCACAAAGTGCAATGACCACCTCCTTCTTTTTCTTTCTTTTAAAAATATATTTACTTATTATTAGACAGAGACAGCGATACCTGCATCCCTGCTTCACCACTCATGAAGCTGTCTTCCGTGTACATGGGGAGCCCGGGCTTGAACCTGGGTCCTTGCACACTGTAGTGTGTGCCACTGCCTGGCCCCCGCCATCTCTTTCTAATTGCAAAACACATTTACCACTCCAAGAAAAAAATACTGTATCCATTAAGCAATTCTTTTATTCCCCCCTCTTCCCAGGTCCAATAATTCATGTGTACTCTGTCTCTATAAATTTGCCCTTTGTGAATATTTCAGAAACATTGAACAACATAATATATGACTGTTTGTGGCTGACTTCTAGTACTAGCATGGGGTTTTTGAAGCTTAATCATCTTATAACATAAAGTACTAGTACACCATTTCTTTCTTTTTAAAGCCAAGGAACTGTTCACTGTATATGTGTACCAGGTTTTGTTTATCCAGTCCTCCCCTGGTAGACTTCTAGGTTGTTGCAACGTTTTGCTCTTGTATATACTGCTATTGTAAACATGCATGAGTAAGCTTCTGTTTGACTCTGCTATGGACTATTTATTAACATCTTATTCAAATAGGTTTATTGAAGGCTTCACCCTCAACATGATGATATAGAGGATGGTGTTCTTGTGATATGAATACACAGTGAGGAGATAACCATCTGCACAATCCAGAAAGAGAAACCTCACCTGAATTGAGCCACACTGGCACACAGATACGAGAATCGCAGCTTCCAGATTCAAGTATGTTGTTTAAGCCTGTTAGTTTATGGTATCTGAAATGATAATCCAATCTAAGATTCCCAGCTCTCTACCTTCTGGGTCTCATTCTTCTTTAATTAATTGAGCACACCCTACTTTCTCTTACAATACTTGTTTGCATGATTATTTGTTTGGCATATGGTTGTCCATACTACATACTGAACTTCTTAGATACGAGGGACATTGACTTCATTTGCAGGCTGCAGAACTACAAGGTGCCTGATAAGTTGTATGAGGGAATGAGAAAACAAGTGACCCAGCCTGATGTGACCCAGTTGATAGAGCTTGAGAGTCAAATTGGTTCTATCTGCTTAGAGACAAAACAAGGTTTATTTTTATGTAGCTCAAAAGCAGCCACTCACTATCATTAAAGATTTATTCCTCTTCAGTGACTAGGCATTATTACATCTGGCACATTCCAAACTCTGGAAATCCCAGATGTCACAAGATTAGGAGCAGAAAGTTATTGTAAGATTTTCTGTATTTCACCAAGACCTCAGATTGGTGATGTCTACCAAAGAGAAAAATTGACACAGTTCAAGTTTTTCTTCTTGAAGTTTTTCAGAGAGGCAGAAACACGTAAACATACAGGATCAATTGTGATGATTTTGATGCTACTGATGGTTAAAACTGAATTTGGTCTCCACTTATTCTGTGTATAGTTGTTTCAGGTTTGATATTACTCTCCATCTGTGATGCCCACTCTGTTCCTGGGGTACCTGAGTGATTGAACAACTGAAACATGTACATGTTTTGAGGGTCACTTATGCTTGGCTCACCTTCCTGTGCTGATTTGCATATATATATATGGTTGCCCTCCTCTCTCTATTCTTATTTGGTGTTGTCTCTGCTTCATTTCTCTCTCTGATCATATTCCTTTTCTCTCTTTCTTTCTCCTAGTGGCTCTCATAAAAGAGAAAATTGTGTGTTCCATGAGGAAGACACACACACACACACACACACACACACACACACACACACACTGCTCTATCTCTTCAGGGCTGTTGTTATCCCTTTCAATAAATTCCTTCCTGTCTCCAAGTGACTGGCCATATCTCCTTTATAATCAGGGGAGACCGGAACTGGCTGCAGTGAATGCGAGGAAGTCTTTATAATGAACAGGATCTCTCTGTTGTTTACATAAACACTTTAAACTACACAGGGAGCCAAGCAGACCATTTTGCACATCTGATGAGAATGTAATTAAATGTGGAGGAGTGAGTAGCAAGGGAGGGACAGGCCAGGGCTAAGTGATAGGGCAAGGCAGTGCAGGAAGAGACCAGCTTAACACAGGGAGAAAGTGTGTATTTAACTAGACTTCACAATTATACACTGGCAATTTCTAGGTCCTGGGCTCTGAGCTAAGTCCTGGGGCTAGAAAGCTGTTGAGACATAGCCTCAGTATGCATGTATTTGGTTTAATATTGGGTTGTTGGAAAAATAATATAGGCGGCAGAGATGTAGATAGTGGTTAGAAGAAGCTGCCAGAAAGAGACCAGAGAGAAGTAACTGTTAAAGATTGAAGTGATGGTTGAGCAGAGTCATAAAGGAAGAGAACAATTTGGTAGGAAAATAAGCTTCAGAAGATAACACATTCAGGCTAAAAGAACAGACTGTGCCAAAGTCAAGATGTAAAGAGAATATATCAGGGAGATAAATGGTCATATATGTGTTATGAGATCAGGGACTCTAGGTGACATCTAAGGACTTTAACTCTTACTTTCAGAAGAACCAGAATATTCTATAAGTCTATGGTAGTAATGTCCTATAGAACTTTCCATTTAGAAGGCATGTAGTAGAGATAGTATTCTCACATGTGTGGAAGCTAAGCCACCAAGTTCTTGAAGAGGTGTAGACAATGTGATGGGGGAGCTGAATTGAATCTTTTAATTTTAGTTTATTAAAATTAAAATTTACATGGGTTTTGTAAATACTGAGTTTCAGTACATCTCTAGCTCTTGAGAATTAACATGAAGATGCTTTCACAAGATAATTTGATGATGGAGTGACAAGGAGCTTGCAGATCTGCTGCCTTAGAGAGAAGCATGAGAGCACCAATATGATGATTCCAGGAGGAGCCAGTGAGGACATGAACCATATCAACAACAGCATCACAGGTGAGGAGAGGATTCATTACTTAGGCAGGAGAATGTCACATCTTGAGCCAAAATGGGCTGGGTTCTGGGTGGTGGAAGACCACCTAGTACCCAGTTGCAGTTGTGTTCATAAACTAGAGATGACCATATCAGGCTGTAATTGAGCTACAGACGTGATGGTGAGATTAAGGGCAACTGCGATGGTAATTCAGTTTCTGAGTTTAGACATATCTGAGTCCTGTTTTTGATCTGGCACTTCTTCCCTTCAGGTCCCCAAGGAAACATTATCTGCTAAGGCAGCATCAGAAGATGATGAACGCCTCTGCCCCAAACCTCAGACATGACATAGGGCCTCTTATGTCTCCTTTTCTCCAAGGTACGTTTTATCCTCTGATAAAAAAATGGATTAAATATATCCAAAGGAGTTTAACACAGGATATTGAAGAGATAAATGTGCTCCCTTGCTCATAGTGGCATGATTCACAAGAGCCAGAGTATGCAAACAACATTTCAGTGAATGGATGAATGGATAAAGAGAATATGAGGGCAAGAAAATTCTGAAGTATATGTACACAGTGAAAATTTTTTAATTTTTTAATTTGCAAAAAGGAAACATTGACAAAACCATAGATAAGAAGGGTACAGCTTTGCACAATTCCCACCACCAGACCTCCATATACCAACCTCTCCCCTGATAGCTTTCCTATTCTTTAACCCTCTGGGAGTATGGACCCAAGATCTTAGTGGCATGCAGAAGGTGGAAGGTCTGGCTTCTGTTATTGCTTCCCCACTGAACGTGGGCATTGACAGGTTGATTTATACTCCCAGCCTGTCTCTCTCTTTCCCTAGTGGGGAAGGGCTCTGGAGAAGCAGAGCTCCAAGGCACATTGGTGGGGTCGTCTGTCCAGGGAAGTCTGGTTGGCATCATGCTAGCATCTGGAACCTGGTGGCTGAAAAGATAGTTAATATACAAAGCCAAAGAAACTGTTGGAAAATTGTGGACCTAAAGGCTGGAATAGTGCAGGTGAAGCTTTTTTTGGGGGGTCCTCCATTATTGTAGATAGATAGTATGCATATTTTAGTTATATTTCAAAGGGTCTGTAGCTATACAGTGTTTTCTTTTTCTTTTTTATTTCCTTCTTGCCTGAGCCTGAAATCTGATATGCAGGTGAATCCTAATTATTGTCTGGGGAGATGTTGTCATAGCTGGAAAAAGGACCAGAAAGCTGGATCAGGGAAGAGAGTAGCTCCCTAATATGGGAAAGGGGTATAAATATTACTGTAAACCCCATCAATTTGATGTGATCTGGGCCCATAATTAGCTTAGGAGCCTGTGTGACCTCTATATCCCTCTAGATCTGAGCTCACATTCTGTGGTCATGAGTAGGAACATTCCATGCTGTCCCAGTATTGAACCATCTTCCTCAGGTGTAGCATAGAGTATATTGTTCATCCTTCCTTCGGAGGATGGATCATTCTCTACCACTGTTGATCCAGGTTGAGGGCAAGGTCCTATGTGGGCCCACAAAGGGGTCTGTTTTGTTGTTCCTGATATAGATGACTGGAAACAATGGAGAGAGGGATTTATTTGAGGTGTAGGCCCATCAAGTCTGTTTGGGAGACTCAGAACTCCTCAATTAGGTGCCCAGCTGGTGGAATAGCCTGATAGTGACTGAAGAGTCATCATTAAAGTATGCCAGTCTCTTGCCCTTATTCAGCTTTTGCAGTCCTTGTTTTGCTAAGGGTAGCTTTGGAATGAGTGAGAGAACTGTAATAGGAAGTAGCTGAGGAGGGTATTTAAGTCTAAGTGGACACTTTCATTATGAACTTGATACTGACTCACTAAAGACTATTGTGTATTTTTTGCTTTCTGATATATATTTTGCCCTAATTTATAGACACATGTGAACATATGCTCTATCTTATGGGATCTGTCCTATATCTAGGTTTTGGGACTTTGTTAGGAAGTGAACCTCCTGGAATGGAATTAGAGAATACCATGAAAGGAAAGGTCTCACCCGAGTGATGAGGATGAAGGGTTGGCCATCCATGCCTGATGTCCCTGTACACAGTCTGAGGTGAAGCATGCTGAGATGGTACTTGTTTCATTGATTAGGTTGGAATCAGCGGATACAATATCATTTGGCCTGACTTGAGAGAAGCATGCCGGGAAATGAGCCCTACCCCAAAGGTTCCAGGATTTGGAGAAACATAGGCTCTATAGACTAAGCGGGAGATTCCAGTTGTCTTAGGGTTTAAGAAGACAATAGATAGTTATTACAATAATCACATTGTTTGTCAATGGGGTTAACTTTGAGGAATCCCTTTGTTAGGATTTGCTGTATCATAGACACCCTGACCATATTTCATGTCCTTTGACTTTGTTTGCATATAGCTATACCACCAGTTGCTTTTGTTCTCCCTGGACTAAGCTTTTAAGAGAGTCAACATATTAAAGACTCAGTCTATGTATTAAAAAGAGTCAGTCTGTGCTTTAAAAAGTTTGAGATAATCAATTTTCCCCTCTCTTATTAATTAGTGATTTATATGACTACAAATTGATAGGAGTGTACATAAACACCATTCCCACCACAAAAAAAAATGTGTCTCATCCTCCCCCCAACAGCCCCATAAAGCTGAACATTCACCCTCACCCTCCACCCAGGGTTTTTTCTTTGGTGCCCTACTCCAAATTAAGTCAACTCTTGCTTTGAATTTCCCTTTCTGTTCTTCTTTCTCAACTTCTGTTAATGAGTGGGATCCTCCCATATTCATCTTTAACTTTCTGACTTAGATCACTTGACATAATTTCTTCTAGCTCTGTCCACGATGGGTCAGAGAAGGGGGGTTCTTTGTTTTTCATAGCTTTGTAGTATTCCATTGTGTATATATACCACAGCTTTCTCAAACATTCATTTGTTGTTGGGCATTGGACTTGCTTCCAGGTTTTAGCTACTACGGATTGTGCTGCTGTGAAGGTAGGTATATACATATCTTTTTGGTTGGGTGTTAGGGAGTCCTTGGGGTATATACCCAGAGGAATTACTGGGTCATATGGAAAGTCCATGCCTAGCCTTGTGACAGTTCTCCAGACTGCTCTCCAGAGAGGCTGGACCAATTTACATTTCCACCAGCAGTGCAAAAGGGTTCCTCTGTCCCCACAGCCTCTCCAACATTTGTTGCTGCTGTCCTTTTTGATATATGCCATGCTTACAGGAGTGAGGTGGTATCTCAATGTTGTCTTAATTTGCATTTCTCTGACAATCAGCGACCTGGAGTATTTTTTCATATGTTTGTTAGCCTTTTGGATCTCCTCTGCAGTGAATGTTTTGTTCATATCCTCTGCCCATTTTTGGATGGGGTCATTTGCTTTTTTGGTGATAAGCTTGCTGAGCTCTTTGTATAATTTGGTGATTAGTCTGATGTTTGATGTATGGCATGTGAAGATCTTCTCCCATTCTGTGAGGGGTCTCTTTGTTTTTGTGGTAGTTTCTTTGGCTGTGCAGAAGCTTTTCAATTTGATGTAGTCCCACTGGTTTGTTTCTGCTTTAGTCGTTCTTGCAGTTGGGTTTGTTTCATCAAAGATGTCCTTGAGGTTTAGGTGGGAAAGTGTTCCTCCAATGTTTTCCTCTAAGTATCTTATACTTTCTGATCTAACATCCATGTCCTTGATTCATTTGGAGTTGATTTTTGTTTCTGGTGAGATAAAGTGGTTCAGTTTTCCCAGCACCATCTATTGAAGAGAGACTCCTTCCTCCATTTAACACTTTGGGCCCCCTTATCAAAGATTAGATTTCCATAGGTGTGGGGTTCTAGTTCTGGGCTTTCAATTCTGTTCCACTGGTCTGTATGCCTATTTTTATTCCAGTACCAGGCTGTTTTCATGATGATGGCCTTATAATATAGTTTGATATCTGGGAGTGTGATGCTTTCATTTCTTATTATTTTCCTCAGGATGGTTTTGGCAATTCTACGTGTTTTCTGGTTTCAGATAAATGATTGTAGTTTCTGTTCTATTCTCTTAAAGAAGCTTGGTGGAACTTTGATGGGTATCACATAAAATTTATATATGGCTCTGGGGAAAATATTCATTTTGATGATATTTATTCTTCCAATTATGGGTTTTCTTTCCATTTCTTGGTATTAATTTATATTTCCTTGAATAGTGACTCATAGTTTTCAGTATGCAAGTCTTTCACTTCTTTGGTCTGATTTATTCTGAGGTATTTTATTGCTTTTGCTGCAACAGTGAATGGGAGTGATTTCTGGATGTCTTCTTCTTCAGTTTTAGAGTTTGCATAGAGAAATGCCACTGATTTTTGCACATTGATTTTGTACCCTGACACCTTGCTATATTGCCTAATAACTTCCAGTAGTTTTCTGCTGGATTCTTTAGGTTTTCTATGCATACTATCATATCATCTGCAAATAGTGAGAGCTTGACTTCTTCCCTTCCAATCTGTATTCCTTTGATTTCATTCTCTTGCCTGATTGCTATGGCAAGAATTTCCAATACTATGTTGAAGAATAATAGTGATAGTGGACAGCCCTGTCTAGTCCCCAATCTGAGGGGGAATGCTTTCAGCTTCTGTCCATTGAGTATGATGTTGGCTGTAAGTTTGCTATATATGGACTCCACTATCTTAACTATTCCCATTTTTGTAGTGTTTTGAGCATTAATGGGTGTTGGATTTGTCAAAGGCTTCCTCTGCATCTATTGAGATAATCATGTGGTTTTCGGTTTTGCTTTTATCGATGTGGTGATTGACATTGATTGACTTACATATGTTAAACTAGCCTTGCATTCCTGGGATAAATCCCACTTGGTCGTGATGAACAATCTTTTTGATATACTGTTGTATCTGGTTGGCCAGGATCTTGTTAAATATTTTGGCACCTATGTTCATCAGAGATATTTGTCTATAGTTTTCTTTTTTTGTTATGTCCCTATCTGCTTTTGGTGTCAGGGTGATGTTGGCTTCATAGAAGGTGGAAGGGAGTATTCCTGTTTCTTCGATCTTGTGGAAGAGCTTTAGAAATATAGGTATTAACTGTTTCCTGAAAGTTTTGTAGAATTTGTTTGTGAAGCCATCTGGTCCAAGACTTTTGTTGTAGGGATGATTCTTAATAACAGTTTCAATTTCATTGTCTATAATCAGTGCATTTAGGTTTTGTAGTTCTTCTTGGTTCAGTTTTGGAAGGGCCTATGTTTCTAGGAATTCTTCCATTTCTTCCAGATGTTCTAGCTTGGTGGTCTGTAGTTCTTCATAGATGATTTGCATGATTTTCTGGATTTCTCTGGTATCAGTTATGATACCTACTCTATCATTTACAATTTTATTAATTTGAGTCTTCTCCCTTTTTTTTTTTTTTTTAGTGAGTCTGGCTAGGGGTTTGTCAATCTTGTTTAATTTTTCAAAAAACCAACATTGGCTTCATTGATCTTTTTTATAGTTCTCTTATTTTTGATGTTGTTTATTTCTGCTCTAATTTTAGTGATTTCTGTCCTTCTGTTTTCATTAGGGTTTCTTTGTTCCTCTTCATCTAAGTCCTTAAGATGTTCAGTAAGGTAGTTTATTTGGGATTTTTCTTGTTTTTTAATATGTGAACTATGGCTATGAATTTCCCTCTCAGTACTGCTTTAGCTCTGTCCCAAATATTTTGAAATCTTGTGTCTTCATTTTCCTTTGTTTCCAGGAATGTTTGAATTTCTTGCTTGAGTGTCTCTCTGACCCAGTGGATCTTAAGCAGTATTGTTGTTTAGTTTACAAATTCTGTGACTTTTAATAATTTTCTGTTTGTTGTTAAATGGTAGCTTTACTCCACTGTGGTCTGAGAAGGTACTTGGGATGGTTTCAATGCTTTTGAATTTTTTGATGCTATCTTTGTGGCCTAACATTTAGTTATTCTTGAGTATGTGTTGTGTGGATTTGAAAAGAATGTGTATTCGAGTTTTGGAAAGAATGTGTATTCTCTTGTTTCTTTGTTGATTCTCTGCTTCTTGATTTATATAAATGTGAGAGTGGGGTGTTAAAGTCTCCCACTATTACTGTATTACTATTGATGTATTTTTGTAGTTCTTTGAATAGGTGCTTGATGTATTTAGATGGTCCCTCATTGGGTGCATAGATGTTAATACAATTATTAAATAAATCATTAAATCTTCTTGGTTGATTGATCCTCTAACCGTTATGTAATGGCCTTGCATATCTTTTATTACTTTATTTAATTTAAAGTCTATTGTGTAATATATGAGAATGGCTGATCCTGCCATTTTTTGTGGTCCATTACCCTGTATGATAGTTTTCCATCCTTTCACTTTAAGTCTGTGTTTATCTTTTTGGGTCAGGTGGGTTTTTGCAAGCAGCATATAGTTGGGTTTTCTTTTCCGATCCATTCTCCCATTCTGTGCCTTTTGATGGGTGAGTTTAAGTCATTGATATTTGTTGATATTATGGATTTATTGTATTGTAGTGCCATTATTGAAAAATTTTTTATTTGCTCTGGTATATGATAAGTATTATGGTGATGTTCTTGTTTATAAGAGGTCTTTTAGAACCTCCTTCAGGGCAGCTTTGATGATGGTTTCCTCCTTTAACTGCTGTCTGTCTAAGAAGGTTTTGATCCCTCCATCTAGTTTGAATGAAAGTCTAGCAGGATATAGTATCATTGGTTGAAACCCTTTTTCATTCAGGCTTCGATAGATATCTTGCCAATCTTTTCTGGCTTTTAGAGTTTGAGTGGAGATGTCTGCTGATAACCTTATGGGTTTTCCTCTGTATGTGAGTTTTTGTTTTTCTCTTAAAGCCTGTAGGATCCTTTCTTTATCCTTACTTCTTCTCATTGTAACAATGATGTGTCTTGGTGTCTTCAGGTCTGGGTTGATTCTGTTTGGAACTCTCTGGGCCTCTTGAATCTTAATGTCCTTTCTGTTGTTTAGGTCTGGGTAGTTTTCTTCTATAATTTCCTCTATAAAGTTTACTTCCCCTTCCTCTCTTTCTTCTCTGGTAGGCCAATGGTACAAATTTTACTTCTTTTGAGTTCATCCCATATGTTTCTGTTGTTGTTTTCGGTGTCTCTCAGTTTATTTTTGGACTCTTTTACCTCTTTCTTAGTTTTCTCTAGCTGGCTAATTCTGTTTTCTGCTTTTGTTAGCCTACTTTCCCTTCCTTCAACTTCTTTCTTCATTTCAGTTATAGTAGACTATAATTGACTAGACCTCTTGGACATTTTCAGAGCTCTTCATCCCAAAAAATTGGAATACACATTCTTTTCAAATCCACACAACACATACTCAAGGATAGACCATATGTTAGGCCACAAAGACAGCATCAATAAATTCAAGAGCATTGAAATCATCTCAAGTATCTTCTCAGACCACAGTGTAGTAAAACTAACATTTAACAACAAACAGAAAATTATTAAAAGTCACAGAATCTGGAAACTAAACAACATACTGCTTAAGAACCACTGGGTCAGAGAGACACTCAAGCAGGAAATACAAATGTCCTGGAAACAAATGAAAATGAAAACACAACCTATCAAAATATTAGGGACACAACTAAAGCAGTACTGAGAGGGAAACTAATAGCCATACAATCACATATTAAACAACAAGAAAAAACCCAAATAAACAACTTTACTGCACACCTTAAGGACTTAGAGGAAGAGGAACAAAGGAACTCTAAAGCAACCAGAGGGACAGAAATCACTAAAATTAGAGCAGAAAAAAACAACATCGAAAAGAAGAGAACCATGCAGAAGATCAATGAAGCCAAATGTTGGTTTTTTGAAAAATTAAACAAGATTGATAAACCCCTAGCCAGGCTCACTAAACAAAAAAGGGAGAAGACTCAAATTCATAGAATTGTAAACGATAGAGGAGATATCACAACTGACACCACAGAAATCCAGAAAATCATGCGAGACTTCTATGAAGAACTATACGCCACCAAGCTAGAAAATATGGAAGAAATGGAAGAATTCCTAGAAGCATATGCCCTTCCAAAACTGAACCCAGAAGAACTACAAAAATCTAAATGGACCAATCACAGATAACGAAATTGAAACTATTATTAAGAATCTCCCCAACAACAAAAGTCCTGGACTAGATGGCTTCACAAGTGAATTCTACAAAACCTTCAGGAAACAGTTAATACCCAAAGCTTTTCCGTAAGATCAAAGAAACAGGGACACTCCCTTCCACTTTCTATGAAGCCAACATCACTCTGATACCCAAAGCAGATAGAGACACAACAAAAAAGGAAAACTACAGACCAATATCTCTGATGAACACAGATGCCAAAATATTAAACAAGATCTTGGTCAACCGGATACAGCAGCACATCAAAAAGATTGTTCATCAAGACCAAGTGGAATTCATCCTAGGAATGCAAGGCTGGTTCAACATCCATAAATCAATCAATGTCATTCACCACAGCAATAAAAGCAAATTCAAAAACTACATGATTATCTCAATAGATGCAGAGAAAGCCTTTGACAAAATCCAACAACCATTCATGCTCAAAACTCTATAAAAATGGGAATAAGTGGGAAATTCCTAAAGATAGTGGAATCCATATATAGCAAACCTACAGCCAATATCATACTCAGTGGACAGAAGTTGAAAGCATTTCCCTTCTGATCAGGGACTAGACAGGGTTGCCCACTATCACCATTATTCTTCAACATAGTATTGTATGTTCTTGCCATAGTAATCAGGCAAGAGAAAGAAATCAAAGGAATACAGATTGGAAGGGAAGAAGTTAAACTCTCACTATTTACAGATGACATGATAGTATACATAGAAAAACCTAAGGAATCCAGTAGAAAATTACTGGAAGTAATTAAGCAATATAGCAAGGTATCAGGCTACAAAACTAATGTACAAAAGTCAGTGGCATTTTTTCTCTATGCAAACACTAAAACTGAAGAAGAAGATATCCAGAAATCATTCCCATTCACTGTTGCAACAAAATAATAAAATACCTAGGAATAAAGCTGACCAAAGAAGTGAGAGACTTGTATACTGAAAACTATGAGTCACTCTTCAAGGAAATAGAAACTGATACCAAGAAATGGAAAGACATCCCGTGCTCATGGATTGGAAGAATAAATATTATCTAAATGAATATTCTCCCCAGAGCCATATACAAATTTAATGTGATATCCATCAAAGTTCTACCAAGCTTCTTTAAGAAAATAGAACAAAAACTACATTCATTTATCTGGAACCAGAAAACACCTAAAGTTGCCAAAACCATCTTGAGGAAAAGAAACAGAAACGGAGGCATCACACTCCCAGATCTTAAACTATATTATAGTGCCATCATCATCAAAACAGCCTGGTACTGGAACAAAAATAGGCACACAGACCAGTGGAACAGAATTGAAAGCCCAGATCTAAACCCCCTATGGACATCCAATCTTTGATAAGGGAGCCCAAAGTATTAAAAGGAAGAAGGAGGCTCTCTTCAATAAATGGTGCTGGAAAAACTGGGTTGTAACATGCAGAAGAATGAAATTGAACCACTTTATCTCACCAGAAACAAAAATCAACTCCAAATGGATCAAAGACCTGGATGTCAGACCGGAAACTATCAGATACTTAGAGGAAAACATTGGTGGAACACTTTCCCACCTACACCTCAAGGACATCTTTGATGAAACAAACCCAACTGCAAGAACGACTAAAGCAGAAACAAACCAGTGGGACTACATCAAATTGAAAAGCTTCTGCACAGCCAAAGAAACTACCACAAAAACAAAGAGACCCCTCACAGAATGGGAGAAGATCTTCACATGCCATACATCAAACATCAGACTAATCACCAAATTATACAAAGAGCTCAGCAAACTTATCACCAAAAAAGCAAATGACCCCATCCAAAAATGGGCAGAGGATATGAACAAAACATTCACTGCAGAGGACATCCAAAAGGCTAATAAACATATGAAAAAATACTCCAGGTCGCTGATTGTCAGAGAAATGAAAATTAAGACAACATTGAGATACTACCTCACTCCTGTAAGAATGGCGTACATCAAAAAGGACAGCAGCAACAAATGTTGGAGAGGCTGTGGAGACAGAGGAACCCTTTTGCACTGCTGATGGGAATGTAAATTGGACAGTAGTCTGGAGAACTGTCACAAGACTAGACATAGACCTTCCATATGACCCAGTAATTCCTCTTCTGGGGATATACCCCAAAGATTCCATAATGACCAACCAAAAAAGATGTGTGTACATCTATGTTCATAGCAGCACAATTCATAATAGCTAAAACCTGGAAGCAACCCAGGTGCCCACCAGCAGATGAGTGGCTGAGAAAGCCCTGGTACATATACACAATGGAATACTATGCAGCTATTAAGAACAATGAGCCCCCCTTATCTGACCCATCTTGGACAGAGCTAGAAGGAATTATGTTAAGTGAGCTAAGTCAGAAAGATAAAGATGAGTATGGGATGTCCCCTCTTATCAACAGAAGTTGAGAAAGAAGAATAGAGAGGGAAACTAAAAGCAGGATCTGATTAAATCGAGAGCAGGGCACCAATGTAAAAACACTGGTGAAGGGGAGGGTGGCCATTGGGCTTCCCGGCAAGGTGGAGGCTGGGGGGGTGGGGGGTGGGGATGGGACACAGTCTTTTGGTGGTGGGAGTGGTGTTTATGTACAATCCTATTAAAGTGTAAACATTATATAAACCACTATTTCATTAATATGAGAGGCGAAAAAACTGATATGTCTAGAACTTCTTAAAACACAGACTGAGTCTTTTTAATACATAGGCTGTCTTTGATATGTTCTCTCCCAAAAGCCTAGACCAGGAGTACAGGAGCAACTGACAGCACAGCTATATACAAGATGCTGGGTACTATACCCCAAACCCTATCAAAGGGACTTTGCAGAGTTAACCCTATCATCAAATAATGTGATGATAACAATAACTATCCACTGTCTTCTTGAACCCTAAGACAACAGGAACCTCACATTTCCACTATAGAGCCTATATTTCCCCCAGTCCTGGAACCTTATGGTGGGGCCCACTTTTCTGCATGCTGCTATCAATTCAAATCAAATAATATTGCATCCGCGGATCGCAACCTAATCAACACAATGAGTGCCACCCCAGCATGCTTCACTTCAGACTGTGACCAGAAATTTCAGGTGTGGAATGACAACCCATCAGCTTCATCACTCGGGTGAGACCTTTCCTTTCATAGTATTCTCTAATTCCATTCCAGGTGTTCCACTTCCCAATAAAGTCCCCAAACCTAGATATAGTCCAGGCCCCCTGAGATAGAGCATAGGTTCACCCGTGCCCATAAACTAGGGGAAAAATATATACCTGAAAGCAGAAGTACACAAGAGAATGTAGGGAATACCCCCAACACTTCATCTGCACTATTATAGTCTATAGGTCCATGATTGTTCAGCAATTCGTTTGGCTTTGTATGTTAACTCTTTTTTCAGCCACCAGGTTCTGGATGCTGACCAGATTTCCCTGGACAGACAACCCCACCAATGTGTCCTGGAGCTCTGCTTCCCCAGAGACCCATCCTGCTAGGGAAAGAGAGAGGCAGACTGGGAGTATGGACCGACCAGTCAACACCCATGTTCAGTGGGGAAGCAATTACAGAAGACCTCCCACCTTCTGCAACCCACAATGACCCTGGATCCATACTCCCAGGGAGATAGAGAATGGGAAAGCTATCAGGGGAGGGGTGGGATGTGGAGATCGGGTTATGGGAATTGTGTGGAATTGTACCCCTCTTATTCTATGGTTTTGTTAATGTCTCCTTTCTTAAATAAATAAATAAATAAATAAAGAGATGCCTACAACTAGTATATAAATACAACCTAGAAGTGTAGTGTCCAGTATAGAAATTATAGACCAAAAAAAAAAAAACTACCAAGAACATTAAACCTGCTAACAAACTGTGTTTTAATTGTTCCTACCAACTGAAGAAATAATAATTATAAGACAAAAATAGAATTGTTATCTAATGATACAAGAGTAGTCAAAGTGCAAAGCAAGTGAATCAAATCAATGGGTAGTATCCCTAACCATAGAAGACATCAAATCTTTGTTACACCTCAGTTAAAAACTAGTGGCAATTTGAAGCATAGTAAAATAAGCCAAAATTCAAATGAGTTGTAATTTTTTTAGAAGAACTTGATAAAATTCATCCTAAGGTATTCATAGAATAATAGGATAGCTAAGACACAGGGACATTTTTGCTCTTTTTTTACAGAAAGATTTATTTTAAAGAAATGGTAACTGAAAGCGTATGAATTTGGTACACAGACGAGTTAATCAAAGGAACAGAATAGACAGTACAGAAAAAGGCCGTAGCTATATAGAAATAAGGTGAAAGATAGAGGTAGCAGAGAAAATGAGTGGCAGTGAGGAGGAATATTGGATTAGACAAATATTGTGAAGAAACGGGCTGTCTTCATAGGAGACAGAACATTTCATCCCTAATTTGAACCACATACAAACATCAAATATCAAAGGAACAAATGCCAAAATAATAAAACTTTTATAGAAAAATGTATGAGAATTTTTTTTAATCCTGTGGTATAGTGGTTGTTTGTTTTATTTACCTAAACAAAAGCACAAGCAAAAAGGGCAAGATTGATACATTTGACTAAATGAAATAAAGTCTTTTATATGACAAGAGGCATTTGTGTAAATAACAGAGGTTACTATCTGGAATATATGAAGCAGAGCTATAAATCAGTAATATAAAGATAAATAGTCTACTCAGAAAAGAGACAGAGATACAAACAGAGGAAGCATCAAAATATAAGAATCAAACAGCGAATACCTCTGCAGGAAAAATGCTCAACCACATTAATAAGTCATCTTATATGCATGTTAAAATAAGATGCCACTTCCCACCCATTACATGATGCCAATTTTTGCTGAGTATAGGGAGTGAGAGATACTCCTGCATACTGCCAGGGTGGGTGTAAATTGGTGTGACTCATTTGGCGAGCAATTTAAGTAATGACGAAAAAAATTGAAGATGTGCACACTTCATGACCTAACATTTCAATTGCTAGGTATTTACCCTCCACAGTCTTTCACATTTATGCACAAACAGATTTGTGGAAGTGCTGCTTGTGAATTAAGGGAACTGCTTATACCAGCCTTGGCAGTGGCAATATATCAATAGCATCGTGTCAATATGTCAATACTTGTCAATATACCAGTGACAATTGGAGTAGTATGAGTATGTAAATTATCCAGGGAAGGGAAGTTATCAGTCAAGGTAAAGGTCACTCTGTAGGCAATGTCTGCTGAGAAATGGGGTCAATGTCTAATAAAAACAGGTGTGTACTTTTTTTTTACATCTTATGGGGTGGAATTAATGATTTACAGTATAGTTGTTGACACGTGGACACAATATCCTATCTCCCTATGATTGACACATGCAAACATTCTCAACCCCAACTTAGGACCAATTCTACCATCAAATTCCATGATCCTAAATCTCCTCTCCCCAGCCCACTCTTAGCCTTCCTTCCTCAGAGTACTTTGCTTTGGTACAATACACCAAGCCCAGCCTAAATTTTACTTTGTATTTCCCTTTCTGTCTTTGTTGCTCAAGTGCTGCTTAAGACCAGTATTCAACCTTCTCTCTTTGATTTATTCCACTTAATGTGATTCCTTAAAGCTCCATCCAAGATGAGGTGAAGGAGAAGACTGGTTGTACCTTTGAGTCTTGCTTCCACACAGCTGTGTTGGTAAATTCTATCTCTGTTTTGCCTCTGACACACTGCTATGCTTTATCTCATATCATTTGAATTCTTGAAAGTGGATTTTCCCCCATTGAGGCCTGAGTCTCCTCTTTTCTTTTTTTTTTTTTAACTTAACAAACTTCTCTAATAGTCTTCTCCTTGTACATTCAGCATTTACTGAAGACTTGATGTGTGCAAATGTGTTGTAAGCTTTGAATGTGCAAAGATAAATAAGGCAGCACATTCATGTTGTGTGATTTTGTATCTTTACCTCTAAATATGGTGCCTGGAACTTAGTAGATGCCCCTTTTTAGGTTAATTGGTGGTGTTACACGTGAAGGATAGAAATGAGGATCCTGGGAGTTGGGCAGTAGCGCAGTGGGTTGAGCGCACATGGTGCTAAGTGCAAGGACTGGTGTAAGGATCCAGGTTCGAGCCCCCAGCTCCCCACCTGTAGGGGAGTCGCTTCACACGCAGTGAAGCAGGTCTGCAGGTGTCTATCTTTCTCTCCCCCTCTCTGTCTTCCCCTCCTCTCTCTATTTCTCTCTGTCCTATCCCACAATGACAACATCAATATCAACAGTAATAACTATAACAAGCGCAAAAAAAGGGAATAAATAAATATTAAAAAAAGAAAGAAGCGAGGATCCTTTACTTCTGTTTTGGGCAGCTATTTCTTTAATTCTATAAGATTCTCTCTAAATACAACACTCAGCTTTCAAAACTCCCAATCATTTCCTTTAAAACTATTTGCTCTGTCCCACTGGGGGACCTCACTCACCCATTCTTCTCAAATCTTGAATGTTACCGCCTTGCTGCATCTGCTCCCTCCTATACTAGCTCAGTAACGTATGTTTTATCTCTAGACAGTTTATATCACTTACTATATTCCAATATGGAAGTTTGCCCAATCAGTATAGCTTATGGCTTTCTCTCTATCATCACAGATACTCAGGTGTGTATGTGTGTGTGTGTTGTGGAGAAAAGGAGTGAATGAGGTGTTTCTTTTTGAAAGTAGCAAAGTTAGAAAGGATTCCAGATGTCTATGGAGAATGTTTGAAAATACCTTTTTCAGTGATTGATGATCTGAATAGCTTTTGAATAGACCAAGTTACAGCAAAAATGAAGTGCCTAACTGTGATATCTATTTTTCTATAGTCTTCACCAAAATAAATGTAAAATATTTAAAGATTTATTTATTTATTTATTTACCTATTTATTTTAATGAGGAACACACACACACACACACACACACACACACACACACAGAGTACTTCTCAGTTCTGGCTTCAACCTCAGTGCTGGGGTTGAAACTGGGACCTCCGAGTCTCAGATATGATACAAAAGTCTGGTGTACAACCTACCATTATCTTTCCAGCCCCAAACGTTCACTTTAGACACCAGTAAAGCTCACAAGCTTTACTGTGGTCAATTATAACTTTCCTTCCTTAGAGCATAATCAGAAACTAATGATACCCAATGACTCATACTTGTGCACTGGCCTGGTTTGTGAGACAAATACATTCACTAACAAAGTAAGACAAATGTGAAAACAATGTAAAAAAAATTAAGAAGAAAAGAAATTGCATACAAAGTAGCCTCCTGAATAGACCCCTCCCCAATAAATCCTTGACTTTGAGAAAAGATTTAATGCTTAGAACTGCTCATGTGCAGTTTGAAGAGAGGTCTGAGCTTTGAATTCAACTTACTTGTATTTGAGGACAGAGAGGGTTCATTTGAACTTGTTAGAGATGTATAAGGGTAAGTAGCATCCAAGATGATAGAAAAACCTATTTTGTCCTGAAGTTGACCTGTGTCTCTAGGTAGCAAGCATTCTGTCTTTCCTACCACTGATAGAAATTTGAGGGGCAGGTGGTTTTTCTTGAATAAATGGCTTCAGAATACTGTCAAACTGACGTTGTCTTAAAGGGGAAAATGTTGACTATAGACCATATATTTCTACTCTGAGTATTCTTCAAGCTCAAACAATGGCAGGCAGGGCCAGCTAGCTTCTTATGCCACTTACATGTTCCGAAGGACCTTGGGAGGTTTCCTTGGGAGGAGGCAACGTCAATGTTTAGATGGGAGAAGCCGATTGAAATCAATGAGAATTGATTTAGAGTGTGGGGCCACTGTGTTAAAATCTCCTATGTCTTGATGGAGCTTCATTAATATTAACAAGGTTAAGATCAATAATGAACTGATTTTCAGATGCAGCCATGACTTCTCTATGTAGAAAGTGAAAGAAGAGAATGGTGACATTTCTTTTTGCACTATTCCTATCAAGAGATGAGTGGGTCTGATATATATATTAGGTGAATACTTGTTGGACATATTTTCTTCCTGTGCTTTGATCTCAGGATATTGGGTGTTCCAGGAATGTATGAAAAATGTGTGTGTGTATGTGTGTGTGTTCATTTATTTAGTCAGTATTCTCCATCACTATTCTTGATCTTCACATTTCATGATGTTACATTATTATGGCCACATAACTGATCTTCTTCCCTTCAATTTTAACCATTTTCAATGCATCCTACTCAACATTGCATACACACACAGAGAGAGAGAGAGAGAGGGAGAGACACACAGAGAGACAGAGAGATACAGAGAGACACAGAGAGAGAATATTCTCTAAAACTCTGATTACAAATCCTTTGTTAAAAAGAAAATCTCTTCAAATAGTCCCCATTTCCTTTAGGATGCTGACCAAACTCCTTAGTGCTATATTCAAGATATCATGACTGAGCCACAGAAGCATTTATAGCCACACAAATATTACACATACCAGTTGGGATCTAAAAGATAAGGATCGGTTAGACTAGAGAAAATATGAGGGAGAACATTCTAAGCAGATGCCATGACAGTTTTAAAGGACCCAAGGTAAAAAAACATCATAGTATGTTCTAATAACAGGAGGGAGAAATGCAAGTATTTGCAGGTGGGAGGGTTAAAGCAAGAAACTAATTATTCATTCTCTTTTCTTATGTGAGTCTGATTTAAGCATTCAGCTATCGTATGTTAGGAAGATTGTAGGCATTTGATAATGTACATTAATAAGTGTGTTACTATGATAAATGTCTCACATTGGGAGTAGATTCTTTTACAGTACAATTATATTCCTTCCACATAGAGAGATTTTTGAGCAGATGCTAGGACCCCAGACTATCTCATGAGATGTGTAACAAGATTCCCAAGAGTCATTTTCATCCCTGGTGTGAAGTCTTAAACTTCTTTCTCAAACTTGGATTAGGCCTTGGATGAGGGTCCACTCACTTCCACTAGCAGTTCTGGAAGCTTAGGATTAGTGCCTTTCCTCTGCATTTCTGAGATATCACCTTCTCTGTTGTCTTTCAAGGAGGTCAAATATTTCTCAGAATACCACTTATGGGGAGTTTCTCCTGCCCTGAACATAGAGTGGGTCACTTCCACTTAGCTGCTTTCCATTATCAACCGACCTTCTCAGTTCCACCGAGATTTATTACAACCTCTAAGAAAGGAGCTATGGTCTGGGCCTTTATACTTTAAGACACAACCAACCTATTTCTTCCACTCCCAGCACCTTTCCCTTTGTCGTATCTTGTGGTTTGTTCATAACCCAAGAATGATCCAGGACATGTGTTGCTATTGCCCCTTTGAAGATAGTAAAACTGAGGTCTATATATGTAATAATATTACCCAACTTAAGTTGGATTCCTCTAATTAACCTGTCTAGTTCATTAAAAAAAAATGTCTTTGGCAGGGTCTCAAAATTGGAGATGTTTACATAACATGGAAATTGTTTTCAACAGAATTAATTTCTCCCAAGTCAGACTGAACATTCTTTCATAATCATATCATGGTGACTGAACCCACAACCT
This sequence comes from Erinaceus europaeus, assembly GCF_950295315.1. Lineage (NCBI taxonomy): Eukaryota > Metazoa > Chordata > Mammalia > Eulipotyphla > Erinaceidae > Erinaceus > Erinaceus europaeus. The sequence continues at coordinate 83,024,587 of NC_080162.1, forward strand.
CATACTTTACAAGGATTATTTAATATAGTTTCTGTTTTTCCCAAGCCATGTATGCTTCATTTCCTCACATCTGGGTATCAGAAGATTTAGCCACTGATGTGTTGGTATAACAGGCATGAGGTCAGCTTTCTTCCCTGTCCAACCAGAGAAAATGACTTCATATCAATAGAGGTTCCCCATCCCCTGCCTCTCACAGAAGAGCACCTGCTACTCCTTGAAAAAAAGGCTAACCCCCTCACTTGCATTACAAGTTCAAGCCCTTCCCATTCTACCAACTAATATTGTCCCCAACTCATCTCTTTTCTTTATTATAAATTCAATATCCAGCTCTGCCTAGAAACTTCCACATTGAGTAAAGATTCCCAAATCCTTTCTTTCTTTTTTTTTAATTGTTGTAGTTATTGTTGTTGTTGTTGTTGGATAGGTCAGAGAGAAATGGAGAGAGGAGGGGAAGACAGAGGGGGCAGAGAAAGATAGACACCTGCAGATCTGCTTCACTGCTTGTGAAACGACTCCCCTGCAGGTGGGGAGTCAGGAGCTTGAACTGCGATTCTTAAGCCAGCCCTTGCGCTTGGCATCACCTGAGCTTAACCTGCCACACTACTGCCCAACTTCCCCAGATCCTTTCTATAATAAACATAAAACAATAACAAAAGCCCCACCTTAATGGAAGTTCTTCTCTCATTTTCTGTCACCTCTTCATGTTTCCTCCACAGTCTTGTTTCTATAGAGTGATGTACACTTACTATGCTTTTTTTTTTTCATATCCCCTGCCATTTTTGGTTCACATCATCATGACAACACCCCCCCCCCATTGTCAACAGGGTTATCACTGGGGCTCAGTGATTGCACTTTGAATCCACTGCTCCTGGTATCCACTTTCTTTATTCCTTTCTATTTTATTTGACAAGACAGAGGGAAATTGAGATGAGAGGGGGTGATTAAGGAGAGAGTGTGTGAATGTGAGTGTATGGATGTGAGTGCACCTGAATATGTAAGTGTGTGTGTGTGTGTGTGTGTGTGTGTGTGTGTGTTCACTGCTTCACTGCTTCACTGCTTGTGAAGCATACCCCTTGGAGGTGGGGAGCAGGAGCGTGAATCCAGCTCTTTGTACATAGGAATATGTATGTTCAACCCAGTGTGCCACTACCTCACCTCATAACTTCTTTTTTTTAAAAAAAAATACTTATTTATTTAATTTTAATTAATAAGAGAGATACAGAGAGCAAGACACAGAAATACTAAACTACTGTTCATCTATGGCTTATAGTGGCATTGGGAATTGAACCTGGGATCACAGAGCCTCAGGAATGAAAGTCTTTTGTGTTACTACTATGCTGTTTTCACAGCTAATTATTTTCTAAACCAGTGATCCATTAGCTATCATTATCTTACTTCTAATTATTTTCTAAACCAGTGATCCATTAGCTATCATTATCTTACTTCACCATCACATGACATTCCACTTAACCTGTTGTATATTATCTCTCTCCTGAAATGTTTTTAGTTTCTGTGACATTCCCATAATTCTTTTTTAAAAGTTTCAATTGATTTAATTATGATAAACAAGTACATTGGATAAGAAGGGTAAAATTCCACACAATTCACACCAGCAGATTTCCACATCCCATCCCCTTCATAGGAAACTTTCCTATTCTTTATCCTTCTGGGAGTATGGGCCCAGTATCATTATGGGGTACAAAAGGTGGAAGTTATCGCTTCTGTAATTTCTTCTTCATACTCTCAGTCTGTTTCTATCTTTCCCTATTGGGGCAAGGCTCTGGAAAGGCAGAGTTCCAGGACAATTTAGTGAGGTCATCTGCCCAGGGAAGTCACATTGACATCATGGTAGCATATGCAACTTGGTGGCTGAAAAGCATTAAGATATAAAGCAGAACAAATTGTTTAATAATCAGGAAACTAAAGGCAAGAATAGAGCAGATGAAGATTTGGGGTCTCCATTTTGGAAAAAGCTAGTAGGTCTATTTTAGGTATATTCCAAGAGGCCCATTACTTTACTAATTTTTGCCTGAGCCTGACTGCTAACATGCAGGTGGACCATTTGCTTTCTTGTTGCTAAGTTGGGCAGCTTTTTATGTATTTTAGTTACTGGTCTCTTATCTGATGTGTAGTACTAGAAGTTCTTGCCATAACAATTAGGCAAGAGAAAATATTCAAAGGAGTGCATATTGGAAGGGAAGAAGTCAAACTCTCACTATTTGCTAATGATATGATAGTACACATAGAAACACCTAAGTAATCCAGAAAAAAACTTCTGGAAATCACTAGGTAATATAGTAAGGTGTCAGGTTACAAAATTAATATACAAAAATCAGTGCTATTCCTTTATGCAAATACTAAGTCAGAAGAGGAGGATATCCAGAAATTATTCCCATTTATTATCACAGCAAAATAAATAAAATATCTAGGAATAACGCTAATAAAATGGGTGAAAGACTTGTATACTGAAATCTATGAGTTTCTATTCAAGGAAATAGAAAATAATACAAAGGAAAAAAAGAGAAAGAAAAAAAAGGAAATGATACAAAGACATGGAAAGCTATCCCATGCTCACGGATTGGAAGAATTAATATATTCAAAATGAATATTCTACCCAGAACCATATACAAATTTAATGCAATAACCGTCAAGGACACAATTTTCTTTAAGAGAATAGAACAAAAATTGCTGTCATTTATGTGAAGCCAGAAAACACCAAGAATTGCTAAAATAATCTTTAGTAAAAGAAACAGAAATGGAAGCATCACACTCCCAGATCTCAAACTATATTATAAGGCCATTGTAATCAAATCAGCCTAGTACTGGAATAAAAATAGATACACAGGCCAGCGGAACAGAATTGAAAACCCAGAAATAAACTTTCACATCTACGGACATCTAATTTTTGATAAGGGCACACAAATGATTAAATGGAGGAAGAAGGCTCTCTGCAACAAATGGTGTTAAAACACTGGGTTGAAACATGCAGAAGAATGAAATTGAACCTTACCAGAAACAAAATTTACCAGAAACGAAAGTCAATTCCAAATGGATCAAGGACCTGGATGTTAGAGCAGAAACTATCAAAGACTTAGAGGAAAATGTTGGTGGAACACTTTTCCATCTAAATCTCATGACATTTTTGATAATATATACCCAATTGCAAGGAAGACTAAAACAAAAATAAACCAATGGGGCTACATGAAATTGAAAAGCTTATATACATCAGAAGAAACCATTACCCAAATATTTAAAGTTTTTTTAAAAAAATATTTATTTATTTTAATTTGATAAAACAGGAAGAAATTTAGAGGAAAGGGGAAGCATAAAGAGAGAGACAGCTGCAGACTTGCTTCATCACTAGTGAAGCTTCTCCCCTGCAGGCAGGGACTGGGGCCTTGAACCTAGGTTATTAAGCATGGGAATGTGTGCTCTACCAGATATACCACTACCTGGCCCCCTTATATTTCATTTTTAAAATGTTCAAAGGATGGGGGAGTCAGGTAGTAGTGTAGCAGGTTAAGTGTACGTGGTGCAAAGCACAAGGATTCACAAAGCATAAGGATCCTGGTTTAAACCCCCGGCTCCCCATCTGCAGGGGAGTCACTTCACAGGCAGTGAAGCAGGTCTGCAGGTGTCTTTCTCTCCACCTTTCTGTCTTCCCCTCCTCTCTCTCTTTCTCTCTGTCCTATCCAATAATGATGGCATCAATAACTACAACAATAAAACAACAAGGGCAACAAAAGGGAATAAATAAATAAATATGTTTAAAAAATGTTCAGATGAGATAAACAATTTGTTATGTAGTATTCTTCCCATAAATAGGCCCCTTTGCATTCCCAGAGGTGACCCACTTACAAGTTTTTTTTTTTTGCATAGGTGTACACAAAACCATATGTAGATGGGTTTTTTAAGTTATATATGCCTGTTCTAATTGTTCTAAGATGACTTTTTCCATCTATAAGTAGAAAGAGATAAAGACAGAGGTAGAGAAAGACAGACACCAAAGCAGCCTGTTTCCCCTAGTGTGGTAGGGTCAGACATGAACCTGGGTCTGGTGCATGAAAGCAGACCCCCCAGGTCAGGTAAGTTGAACCCTGTTGCACTGCTTCTTAATTCATTCAGCAATATATGGGCTAACACCATCCCATAAGTTAACTCAGTGAATTTCTTCTTAATTACAAACCCAGTAGTTCATTGTGATCCCTTGTGTTTAACGCAGGTGGGAGTTATGAGCCCTGTGGAAAGCAGTGATGCCATCAATTGGGACTTCCCTCATGCCCACTTCCTCATAGACAGTTTTTAAACACAGATTGCTAACTACAGGTATCTGTTCATCTATTTGAACACATTTATTTCAATTAGTTCTTACTATCTTCAAAAAATGTTTAATATCAATGATGGATATAGGTCATTTAATCATTTACCTGAAAGAAGCATGTTCACATTATATTCTTGTTTTCACTTGTGCCCACAATGCTTCACCGAATCTCAATGTCCTGGAGGTGTTTTCATTTTAGGATACATATGCATTTTTCTTGGAGATTTGATTATCAGTATTACTGTAATACTAGGTGAAGCTTATATTTAAATAGACAAAGTTTCATTGTCCTTTGAAATAGACACCAATTTATACCTTATCAATGACATGGTAATAATCCATGATATTTTTGTGATAATATCAGTCTTTTAAATAATTGCATACTTCTGATCTTCAAACTAGTACTTCCCTATGCAGATAAAAGGAAAACATATTGTGTTGAAGTATTATTATTAGAAAAATATAATGGTAATGGTGATAACAGTGGTGATAATGATAAAGCAGTCTTTTAAATTTAATCAGTGATTTAATAATTATTACCAAGATTGAAGGAAAAGAGGGGTACAAGTACACACAATTATCAGCACCAGAATTCTGCATCCCATCCCATTCATTGGAAGGTTCCCTATTCTTTATCTTTCTGGGAATATGGACTAACATTCTTTATGGGGTGCAGAAGGTCAAAGGACTGGCTTCTATAATTGCTTCTCCACTGGACATGCACATTGCCAGATGGATCCATACCTCCAGCCTGTTTATATCTTTACCTAATGTGTCAAGGCTCTGGAGAGGTTGGGTTCCAGGACACATTGGTGAGGTCATCTGCCCAGGGAAGTCAGGATGGCGTCATGGTAGCATTTGCAACTTGGTGGCTGAAAAAGTGGTAAGATATAAAACAGGAATATTATTTAATAAACAGGAGCCTAAAGGTAAGAATAGAGAAGAAATAACTATGGGTCTTCATGTGGGAAGAAGCTAGGAAGTCTATTTTAGGTACATTCCAGAGGGCCCATGATTTTAATAGTTTTTGGTTAAGCCTTATAAAGTAGTATTTAGAAGTATCATGTGGTATGCCTACACCATTTGATACTACATCTGCTGACCTTAACCAAATCAGTGCAACCAGGGGGAAGGATATACTTTAAAGCAAAAGTTTACAGTAGTTGGCATTGACCTAACAAATACAACAAGCAACTAGAAAGACCTAAAAAAAAAAGACACCATAAAGTACTTAAAGTAGTTTCTACATAGACCTAGATACCCTCTTCATCTTCTTCCTATTTCACTTCCCTAAATCACTCTAAAGCTAACCTTGTCAGGCAAAGTAAGGACTACAAAAGTTGCATGAGGGCAAGAGATTTGTATACTTTAATGATGGGTCTTTTGGTTACTTCCAGGCCACTCCACCACCTTGGGCTCTAGTCAGGGAATCCTGAGATTCCCGCACAGATATTATGGGCCTAGACCTCTGACAGATCCCTTTCTCCACCATTGCTGGTCATCTCCATCAGGAACAACAAAAGGGACCCCTCAATGTGGATCAACAATGGTAGGGATTGCCCCATTCTCTGAAGAGAGGCTGGGCCAAAATACTCTACCACTCGAGGAAGATGGGTCCAGGAGTGAGTGCAGCCTAGAATGTTCTTAGCTATGACCACAGAATATGAGCTCAGATCTACGGGGATGCATAGGTTACACAGGTTCCTGTGCTGAATATGGGCCCCAGATCAAATTGATGGGATTTCAGTTAATGGTATTTATATAATTTTCCTATATTTGGAAGCTACTCTCTTCCCTGACCCAGCTTTCTAGTCCTATTTCCAGCTCTGACACCATCTCCCCAGACAATAGGTCACTGCATGTTGGCTATTGGGCTCAGGCAAAGTCATGGGCCCTTTGGAATATACCTAAAATAGATCTACTACCTCTTTCCAAAATGGAGACCCCAAATCTTCATCTGCTCTTTTCTTGCCTTTAGGTTCCTGATTATTAAACAATTTGTTATGATTTATATCTTTTTTAAAAATTTATTTATTTTCCCTTTTGTTGACCTTGTTATTTTTTAGTTGTTGTAGTTATTATTGTCGTTGCTATTGATGTTGTCATTGTTGTTGGATAGGACAGATAGAAATGGAGAGCAGAGGGGAAGACAGAGATGGGGAGAGAAAGACACCTGCAGACCTGCTTCACCGCCTTTGAAGAGACTCCCCTGCAGGTGAGGAGCCAGGGGCTTGAACCAGAATCCTTACGCCGGTCCTTGCTCTTCGTGCCACATGTGCTTAACCCGCTGCGCTACTGTCCAACTCCCTGTGCTTTATATCTTAATGCATTTCAGCCACCATGTTGTAGATGCTACTATGATGCTACCTGACTTCCCTGGGCATGAATTCAACAGTGTATCCTGGAACTCCACCTCCCCAGAGTTCTACCCCACTAGAGAAAGAAAGATAGGGACAGACTGGGAGTATGGATCAACTTTTCAATGCCCATGTCCAGTGGATAAGCAATTACGGAGACCAGACCTTCCACCTTCTTCACTCCATAATGATCCTGGGTCCATGCTCACAGAGGGATAAAGAATAGGAAAGCTTCCAGTGGGATGGGTGGGATACAGAGTTCTGGTCATGGGAATTGTGTGGAATTATACCCCTTTTGTCCTATGATCTTGTTGATATTTTTTATTTTATAATTTGTATGTAAATTTTAAAGAAAGGTGTCATGTAGGGTTGTGGACAATATTTTCATGCCTGAGGCTGTATAGCCCCTGGCTCAGTCACCAGCACCACTATAAACCAGAGCTTAGCAGTGCCCTGGTCCTCTTTCTCCTCCTCCTCCTCTCCCTCTTTCTCTCTCTGTTTCTCTCTCTGTGTGTCTGTATTTCATATAAATAAATAAAAAGTAAAGGTACTTTTATAATATAGCTTACAAATATGAATGACAGTTACTAAAAAACAAACAACAACAACCAGAAAAAAAAAAACAGTAGTTCAAATTTACTTCTTCTTGATAATGTGATTTCTAAAAGCCATTAAAGAATTAATAGGAGTTTGGGTTTGTCCTGGTACTCTGACTAATTTAAACTATTCTCTTATAGCTTCTAAATTTGGGGGCCAAAAATATTAACTACAAGTTTTTGTAAAGGACATTTAATTTAATCACTGTAACCTAAAAATCCTAGTCTTCCCCTGTAATGGTTTTAGAGTACCATTTCCAGCCACTCAAGATGGAGTGCTCAGGAATAATTCAGGTGCCTCATTTAATGCCCTCATTTCTAGACCTCCGGCTGAAAATGGGGATTCTGCAGTTTGTTTTTACTGGCTGTATTGATCTGATCTGCAGAATTTCTTTGCTCCACAGCTAAATCAGTAAATTCCACACTTAGTTACCTGCATTTTGCTGCCGTGCTTTTCAGAAGAGTTGAATTTGGAGTCATGAAAGGATATATTGTCACTCTTACTGATCCTGGCATATCACTATTAAGGGAAGTCTATAAAATTCTTGCCTGGGTGTAGAAAATTACTGTCCCCAAACATTAGGGATGAGACAATCTTTTTTAAAATACGATATACCTCTTCCTATTCTATTGTACGTCTCTTTAGTAACTTTTTCTGTGAGTTGTGTTATCAAAGGGCATACTTGGATTTTTTTTTTAATTTCACAGAACAAAGAATCTTCCTTCAGAAAAAAAATAGGTTATCCCTTTCCTTTACATAATAATGATTTGATAATGCAAACTATGCCTCATATCTAAGAACTAAGAGCCAAACTAAATATTACTGTACTTTTACTGTGTGCTAGCTGTGCCCTTGGAGTAGTTACTATCATTACTCCCATTTCACAGATGATAAATCTTGAACTTCATTAATGAATAAAGTCACACAACTAGTAAATGACAAAGTTGAGCATAAAATCTAGGATTTTTTTCCTTAGAAATCCAGCTCCCTGATGACCTCACCATTGTGTCCTGACACCTCACCTCCCCAGAGCCCTAGGGAAAGATAGAAACAGGCTGGGGCTATGGATTGACCTTCTGATGTTCATGTTCGGCAGAGAAGTGATTATAGAAGCCAGACCTTCCACCTTCTGCACTCCATGAGAAATTTTGGCCTATATTCCCAGAGGGATAAAGAATAAGGAAGCTTCCAATGGAGGGAGGGGATTTGTATAGAACTGTACCACTCTTACCCTACAGTCTTGTTAATCATTATTAAATCACTAATGGAAAAGAAAAAGGAGTTAAATAATCTAGCCTTCTCCAAAAGTGGATACCTTACATTTGAATTGCATTATTTTATATTCATTTAATAATGATCTACAAGACCATAGGATAAGAGGGATACAATTCCACACAATTCCCACCACCAGAGTTCCATATCCTATCTCCTCCATTGGAAGTTTTCCTGTTCTTTATCCCTCTGGGAGTATGGACCTAGGATCATTATAGGGTGCAGAAGGTGGGAGGTCTGACATCTGTAATTGCTTCTTTGCTGGACATGTGCACTTTGCTTTGACTGACCCAGAGAATATTTGAAATGCAGCCTATGGATAAGCAAGACAAGAATGAGATTTCGGGTAGTAGATGAGCAGGAGAACCTCAAGTCCCAGAATTTGTTGCTTCTTCTTTGGCATTTTAGGTCAGAGATGCTGCGATACCAACTCTCTCCTCTTCCTCCCTTCTGAAACTCCAGCAATAACCAACTCACTGATCATTTCTGATTTTTTACCTGATGTAGGAAAAAAAAATTTTAAGAAGGAAAAAATGAAAGAGAAACACACACACATCACTCAGAAGCATTAAAAAGTATTATCTCAGGGAACAAAGAAAACACTTGATTCCACAGGCATTCCTGCTTAAAAGAGGTCTTGTCAAAGCTAGAGTTTATGAAAGACAAAAGGGTTGCAGTTTTCCTGGATTTGATGTTTATCTTTAGTGGAGCCACACCATTCAAACTAATCAAAGTTTTACTGGGTTCAGAAATGCCAAACCAGCACATTTTGTATTCCTATCCCCCGCCCCCACCACCCCACCAACACTGTCTGTAAGTGAAAAACATCTGCATCTAAAACAAGACAATTAACAAGAAGACAGGCACTATGCTAATGCAGTGGGTCTATTTTTGCTCACCAGCTAACTGAGGAGCAGAAGCAGGGAAGGAGAACAAGCACAACCCCTTTTCTTCATTTATTTTGATTTTTTTAAAAAAAACAAAACTGTGATTAAATATACAACACATAAAATTTACCATTTTAACCATTTTCTATGTGTGCAGTTCAGCAATGTTGAGAGTCTTCATACTGTTGTATAACCATCACCACATACATTTCTAGAACTTTGTCATTTTCTTCAAGTGAAACTCTGTACCCCTTAAACAGATACTCTCCATTCCTTCTCTGAAACCCCCGAGACCACTGTTCTACTCTACATCCTTGAAAGTGAGTAATCTAGGTAACTCATATGAGTGGAAGCATGCAATAAGTGTTTGTGACCAAGGTTTATTTCTACTGTCATATCATCTTCAAAGTTCATGTCATCAAATTTGTCAGAATGCCTTCCCTTTGATTTTTTTTTTCTTTGCCACCAGAGTTATTGCTGGGACTCAGTGCCAGCACTACAAACCTACTTCTCCCAGTGGCCATTTTTTCCTTTTATTTTATTTTTTTGTACTTGATACAATAGAGAGAAATTGTGAAAGTAGGGGGATATAGGAAAGAGAGAAAAAGAGATAATTGCAGAACTGCTTCACTGTTCCTGAAGTGCCCCCCTCCACTACCAGGACAGGTAGGGAGCAGGGGCTCACACTCAGGTCCTTGCACATGGTACTGTGTGGGCTCAACTGGATGTGCCACCCCCTGGTCCCCAATACCTTCCTTTCTAAAGTACACTGTGTTTGTAGAAAATGTACCATGTGTGGATGCATACTTATGTTGCACCATCCTTTGTATTATGTTAAACTATGCTGCTATGAAATTGGGTGTATAAATATACATTTATGTCCCTACTTTCATAGTTTTAGGGTATGTTCACAAAAGTGGGATTACTGAATCACTCAATGGGAAATTGCCATATCCAAGTGTGTGTCTCTTAGGACTATTTTTAAACCTCTCCTCTGTTCAGTTCAGCTTCCTTGGAAGACATCAGAAGGGTGCACCCAGAAGGCCATTGCCAGAGGAGTGCCATGGTTATAATCTGGTGTGTGAGTGTGTGTGTGTGTGTGTGTGTGTGTGTTGGGGGAGTGACACCTAGGGAAGAAAGTGACTTGTCCATGGAGACAGAGGTTGAATGATAGCTGATTTCATAGACAGGAGGCATTTCTGGAAGACTGATAAATGCTAAATAAGTAGAAAGTAACTACCTAACACAAAAATGATTGTGTTCAACTCTGGGGTAGATATCACGTGTCTTTCAGGAAATTCAAAGAGTATGATTTTCTGTAAAGGCTATGTTTATTTCTTTTAGGATTGTTGGGCAAAAACTGGATGGGTGAGAATGATTGCTTTACATCTTCCACAGATCACATAGGAGAAACAAAAAGAAACATGAAAAAAAATCAGAATGAGAAAAAAGCCCAAGAATAGATCAAGTTCTGGAGAGAAGTACTTTCTGTCAGGAGCAGTCAAAGAATGCTTCTTCTATGACAGCAGACAACCAATGTGATGTTCTTGGTGGGTGTTTTGTGCTACTGTTCTATCTGCTTGCTGCACTGTAAGTCTTCATACAGTATCTTCTATCCTTATGAATGCCTTTTTAGAAGCATTCTTGAAGCATGAAGTAAGGTTAAGGTTAATATTTGACATAGGTTTCCATAGAAGTAGATGCTGAGACAAGAATTTGAGAGATTTTTTTTTTTTTCTCTGGGAGTTAGAAAGTCAGTACACAGGTGTAGAAGTGAGATGTGTAGGGGAGATGTATAGCCAAGTTTGGGATGAATTAATGAACAGTTCAGGTCTGCCCACAGCTAAGGCTTAATGTCATTTGAAACTTGTGGGAGACTGGAGAATAGGGCTTGGAATGTCCCTGGGGCAAAGCATTAAAGGCAATCATTCCAGGTTGATTTTCTTGGCTTCGCAGTATGAGGGCGATTTTAATTTTTTTTTTTTTTTTCTTTCAGAGTACTGCTCAGCTCTGGCTTATGGTGATGTAGGGGATTGAACTTCTCGGACTTGGTAGCCTCAGGCATGAGAGTCTGTTTGCATAACCACTATGCTATCTCCCCCGCCCTGCAATTTTGATATTCTGATGGGACATGTACAGCAACTCAATGAACAATGTCAACAAAAGTGAATATATTGCTGGAACCAAGATGAGAGCAAAGCCAACTGTGCTGCTTTTTTCATACAGACCTGCCTAGTAGATAGTCAAAGGGTGGAACTTTCTTATCTGGCCATCCGAACTTTTTCCCTGCCTTGATCTTGCAAGCTTGGAAGAACATGACAACAAGAATTTGATACAACTCTTCTCTCCAAGAAGTGTTTACTAGGGCCAGGTAGCAGCACATTACCATGCACAAGGATACAGCCCCTCACCCCACCCCTGCAGGGAAGAAACTTCATGTATAGTGAAACAGTGCTGTAGATGTCTCTCTTTATCTGTCCTTCTCTATCTCCCCACCCCCTCTCAATTTTCTCTGTTTTATGTCAAATAAAAATGAAATATTTAAAAAAGAAATATTTCCATACATGCTAGTGACACTTATTTTTTTAAACAATTTATTAAACAGATGCAGAGAAGGAGATAGAGTGGCGGGGAGAGAGAGACAGAGACAGAGAGAGAGAGAGAGAGAGAGAGAGAGAGAGAGACCTGCAACATTGTTTCACTGTTCATGAAGATTTCCTCTTACAGGTGGGGACCTGGGCTTGGACTTGGGTCCTTGAGCATCATGACATGTCTGCTCTACCAAGTGCACCACTGCTTGGCCCCATGAATAACATTTATTTTAGACTTCTCCTTATCAGATGATCTGTGACTCATTATTCATCAGATCTTTATATCTCTATGTCTACTAAAGAAAGGATGCCATAATAATGATTTTGAGCATTTCATAAGAAATCACAGCAGTTCCTCACATTTTGTGCATTCCTTTCATATTTATTCCTGTGGATAATTTTTTAAGGTTTTGTTTATTTATTTATTTATTTATTTATTTATTTACTCATGAGAATGGTAGCAGGAGAGAGAGCAAGAACCAGGCATCACGCTGGTACATGTGCTGCTGGGGATTGAACTCGGGACCTCATGCTTGTGGGCCCAATGCTTTATCCACTGTGCCACCTCCTGGACCACCTGTGGATAAATTTTGCATGCTACCTGTGACTTGCATAAAGTTTCTCATCAATTATATCTTATATATGTCTCATTTCTGACTTTCTACACAGTCTTTACAAATGACTTTTAATAGCAACAAAGTATTCACTTTGATGGACAATTATATACTTAAATAATATCTCACTTAGGAGTGCCCCTAATTAATACTTATAATTAAGTATATAATAATTATATACTTAACTAATATCTCACTTAGGAGTGCCCCTAATTAATACTTATAATTAAGTATATAATAATTATATACTTAACTAATATCTCACTTAGGAGTGGATTTGGGTGGGAATCGGGGTCTGAGATTAACAGGTGGAAGATGGATTACAGAGTCCTCTGAGGGGATATCATCTGTGGATGGCAGATATAAATGGTATTGACAGAAGGAGAAGATAAACTGTTAGGACACTGCAGTGATGGCCTCAGCCAACCTCAAAAAGAACTTCGAGAATGACTAGCTTTGCAGAATTATCTCAAGTTGGGGCATGAGCACAGAGTTATACCACCATGTTGACTGGCCTTTGGATGTGAGTTCTAATTTCATGTTAGAAAAGTTATAAAAAGGTACACAGCTGGGAACTTTATTACAGTTCCCTAGGTAACAATATGAATAGTGGATCATGGTAGTGGTCACTCATAGTGCTGGCATGAGCCCCAGTGAAAACCCTGGTGGCAATACAAAACCAAACCAAAAGAAATACAGATGTTTGTTCTTTAGACATTTCAAATGACCATGTCCCAGGTGGGGCCTAGCAATTTGTCTTTTGAACTACTAAACTATTGTCATCTATTTCTTAGTTCTAGGAAATGCTTGAGAATAATGATTTAGTATATAATTTTTTTGATGAACTCAGTATCTCTAACAAGGAAAACCATATAAATTATTTGTTTATCTCCTTTGATTTTTTTTTCTTAAATTTCTACCATTCTTCTGGCTTATCCCATTGCACAGTGACTCCAAAGAGTAAAGGCCACCATGTCAAGTTGCCAGCACTTCATTATTCCTTGTTGACTTTTTTAGACACAAAGAGATGGAGAGAAATATATATTGCTAGCCTGCCACTGCACTGTCATTCCTCTGACTCTGTTTCTTTCAAAAATATTCTTATTTGGGAGTCGGGTGGTAGTGCAGCAGGTTAAGCACATGTGGCACAAAGCACAAGGACCAGAGGAAGGATCCTGGTTGGAGCCCCAGCTTCCCACCTTCAGGGGAGTCGCTTCACAGGCAGTGAAGCAGGTCTAGGTGTTTATCTTTTTCTCCCCTTCTTTGTCTTCCCCTTCTCTCTCCATTTTTCTCTGTCCTATCCAACAACAACATCAATAACAACAACAATAAACCAACAGGGCAACAAATGGAAAATAAATTTAAAAAATTTTAACATTTTTATTTATTGGATAGAGAAAATCTGAGATAGAAAGGGGGATAGAGAGTGAGAGAGAAAGATGGACACTTACAACACTGTTTCCTGCTTGTAAGCTCCCTCCCTGAACTTGGGGAGTGAGGGAGTGAACTGGCATTATCACACAGGGTAATGTATGCTTTTAACAGGGTGTGCTACTTCCTGGCCCCACTCTCTGTCTCTTTTATCTGAAAAAGTCATCCAGGCATGGTAAAGCCCTGTTGATAGAAAGAGAGAAGAGAGATAGAGGGAAAAAGGGAGGTAAGGAGGGATGGAGGAAGAGAGAGAGAGAGAGAGAGAGAGAGAGAGAGAGAGAAGAGAGGTTGATAATATAGCAATATAAATTTACTGGCCAATCTCCATTATTGGGACAATAGTTCTAATTTTGGTTTAATGATCTTTCTGCCCCCAACTCCACCTCTGTCCTCAGTCTACATTTTTCCAGGGATGGAGCACCTTCTTCCCATGCTACAGCTAAATGTGGGAGCATGCCCTAAATTAATATGATTAGGGAATTGTCTAGACACAAGACTCTCATCAATTTGAACTCTTTTCCACTGGAATTAAAGCTGGAAGTAGTTGCTAACAGCCACTTTACAAGAGAAGGAGAATCTTCCTGGGAATAGAAGCAAAACAGAAGACGCATTTATTAAAGTTGAGAGGCAAAGAATAAAATATCGATGACATCATCTGACCCCCACTATCAAGCCACATCTGAAGACCAATTACTCATAGAGTTTTAAGTTATATGAGGCAATAAATTCCTCTTTTGCTTAAGTCAGTTTGGACTGGATTCTCTGTGACTTACAACTGAAAAAGTCTTCAGTTACAGATACCTGTGAGTGTAGGAAGAATGTCTCAGAGTTTGGCTTTGAAAAGATCTTTTAAGAGCTACTGCCAAATCTAACACCTTGGAATGATTAATAACTCATCAAGACTTTATGTTGTTTAGTCCACTGCTGGGACATTATTGTTCTTGTATTGGGAAAATGTGAAAAGTAAAACCAATCTTAGGGCTTGTTTTTAAGAATGAGCAGAACCAGTAAGATAGCTTACTCTGGAGGATGCCTGCTCTGCTATTGTGTGACCCATCCTCAAGCCTTGTTCTCACTTCACTGGCAGATGTTTCAAGGCTACAGTCTCCCCCCTAACCAATGTCACAAAAAGTGATTTGAAAAAGATTGATATATGTATGATGACACAGATTTCCTATGGTGCATTCTGAACTAATCCTTGGTAATTTCAAATCTTTGGGCTCTTCATCTACAGACTATCTGACACATACACACATGCACATGTACACACACACACACACACACACACACACACACACACACACACACACACATCCCTCCAAATCATCCATATGTTCTCTCATCCACTCGACATGTGCAGACACTACCATAAGCCTTGCCCTTATCTAGTTATTTGGGATTTGGAGGTGTGGACCACACAAAGATGAATGACCCTGAATCTTGCACCCACAGGGGACACTTGGAGATTCAAATGCTTTCTCATATCACCTAGGGGGAAAAGCATCAAATGAAGAAGCACATAATAAGCTTTGAGAACCCTCTCTTCAGTGTTTTTCACAGACCATAAGATGGACTGAGTGACTCAGAGATAGCCTCTCTTCCTCGTAGCTCATATATCTTAGGTTATAGCTGCAAAATTCTGACTTGGATCCACTTGTGAGTCCTGAGACTATACAAAATGTAAAGTATGATGGTTTTCCTCAATGGACCCTGGATATTCTAGGGCTTTTTTTGGAGTTACATTGCTTAGGCCTTTATGTAGGAGCAACTACAGTTATGAGAGTAGAAATATACACCGTGAGTCATTAGTACCTGATGCTATCTTGCAGTAATGACACCGTCCTGTGGTATAGGTCCTAGAAGCAGGAAAATCACATATGCCACACTGGGAAGATTAGGCCTAGGGGTTGGGAGGTCATATCACAGCTACCGTATTGCCAGAAATCTAAGTGATTTTTAACATTTTTTTAGTGATTTAATATTGCTTTACACTATTACAATATAACAGAGGTACAATTCCATACTGTTCTCACTGAAAGTATTCTTTTTAAAAAAAATTATTTATAAAATGGAAGTATTGATAAGAATATAGGATAAGAGGGGTACACTTCCACACAATTCCCACCCTCAGAATTCTGTACCTAATTTCCTACCTTGATAGCTACCCTATTCTTTATCCCTCTGGGAGTATGGACCCAGGGTCATTATGGAGTGAAGAAAGTGGAAGGTCTGGCTTCTGTAATTGCTTCCCCTCTGAACCTGGGCACTGGCAGGTCAATCCATACTCCCAGCCTTTTTTTTCTTTTTCCATAGTGGGGCAGGGATATGGGGAGGTGAGGCTCCAGGACACATGGTGGGGTCGTCTGCCCAGAGAAGTCAGGTTGGCATCGTGGTACCAACTAGAACCTGGTGGCTGAAAAAAGAGTTAAGATATAAAGCAGAACAAACTGCTGACTAATCCATGAACCTAAAGGCAAAAATATTGTAGAAGAAGATTTGGGGTCTTCGTTTTGGAGAAAGCTAATAGGTTCATTTTAGTTATATTCCCAGGGGCCCATGACTTTACTAGTTTTTGCCTTCTCCTGACATCTAATATGCAGGTGGGCCCAGGTTATTATCTGGGGAGATGGTGTCATAGTTGGAAAAAGGACTAGAAAGCTGGATCAAGGTAGAGAGTGGCTTTCAAATATGGGGAAAGTATATTGCCAGGAGCCGGCCCCAGCAAAAGTAGTTCAGAGTCCCTGAAGGAAAGAGGGAGGAGGTGAGATGAATGAAGTGAGAGACACATCAGCTGTTTCAGGTACAGGAGAGAGGCGCCTCTGTCCTCTGTCTGCAGAGGTTTATTATTTAAACACTTTTTGCCTGGATATAGTTGACATTATGTAACATTATTTTCATTAACATCAAGGATACAGAAGACATCATATGTAATTTTTTTCATTAACATCAAGAATAACCTCAAACAACATTATTGTTGTTATAGGCATGTTTTCCTTAAAAAGTTTCCTAGGTCTGGGGGCATCCTGATCTCCCCTTGAAAGTTTCTTGGGTCTGGGGTAGTCTAAATCTACCCTTGAAAGTTTCCTGAGTCTGAGGTAGTCTACATTTACCCTTGAAAGTTCCCTTGAAATGACAATCTGTGTTTTAACCATCTCCCTTTTCTGAACTTCTGTATGAATATGCATTTTTATCTGGAGCTAAATCTAATAGCTTTTCTTTCTTTTTTCTTTTTTATATTTATTTTCCCCTTTTGCTGCCTTTGTTGTTTTTCATTGATGTTGCATTTATTATTGTTGTTGTTACTGATGTCATCATTGTTGGATAGGACAGAGAGAAATGGAGAGAGGAAGGGAAGACAGAGAGAGGGAGAGAAAGACAGACACCTGCAGACCTGCTTTACCGCCTGTGAAGCGATACCCCTGCAGGTGGGGAGCCCGGGGCTTGCGGGATCCTTACACAGGGATCCTTACACTGGTCCTTGCACTTTGCGCCACGTGTGCTTAACCCACTGCGCTACCACCTGACTACCATCAATAGCTTTTCTTCTTAATCCATTCTTGAATGGGCCTAACTAGATCATAATAGGCTGACCACCTAAAGAAATCCTCGGCTGCAAAGCAAGCACATACCATGGGGGCTCCCCCATGACCAATGTCTGCTCATATGAAAGTTCACCAACCCTAGCCAATGAAAGTTCACTTGCCTCTACCCACACATCCCAACATTACCTATTCAACTACATGACCCAATACTCATCATGGATGCCTGCAAGTGAAAGCAGGGTGTTTGTGGGTGAGGGCAAGCAACAGGGCCTCTTCACATCTAGAGACCACAGTCTGCCACCCAAGCCACAAGCCCCTGGCCTGAATCCAGCTAACCAAGAAGCCGCAGTACCTATATGTAGTTCCTCTTCTAAAAGCCTCCTAGTAGGTACAGCAGCCTCCACTCCTAGGCCATTTTTACTCTTGTCACACTCACTGCCCATAATTGTTGTCACTATGTAATTCCCCTGGGGATTTCTTTCTATTGTCCCCAGGTAATATTTGTGTATTTTCAATATAGCCAATAAGTCCTTAAATTATCAATGTAAGGAAAAATGGCTTCAGTTTAGTCCAGGACTTTCCACTTTGCAGTTAGCCCTAGCCTGCTGGGGCTGTGCCATACAGCAGGCCTGATTTTTCTCCCACCAGTATATCAATATTGTTAACTATAAACCCCATAGATTTGACCTGGGGTCCATATCAGCACAGGATTATATGTAACCTCTGCATCCCTGTAGGTATGAACAACTCCCATTCTATGGTCATGGCTAGGAACATTCCAGGCTGCACTAATTTCAGGACTCATCTTTCTAGGATAGTAGGTAGAGTAGTATGTTGTCCAATCTCCCTTCAGAGTGGAACATTACCTATCATTGCTGGTCCACATAGAGGCCCACACTGCAAGAATTCTTTTTTTTTTTTAATATTTATTTATTTATTTTCCCTTTTGTTGCCCTTGTTGTTTTATTGTTGTAGTTTGTTGTTATTGATGTCATCATTGTTGGATAGATAGGACAGAGAGAAATGGAGAGAGGATGGGAAGGCAGAGAGGGGGAGAGAAATATAGACATCTGCGGACCTGCTTCATTGCCTGGGAGCCAGTGGACTTGAACCGCGATCCTTACGCTGGTCCTTGCACTTTGCCCCACATGAGCTTAACCTGCTGTGCTACCACCCGACTCCCCACTGCAAGAATTCTATGCCACATTTTCTCTATTGGAAACTGCAGTGGTTTTCTCAAGGTCACAGATATGGGTTGACTATTATATCTATAACTTTAAATATGGAAGTATTTACCAATTTTTTCTATGGTTTTACCTTCTCATCACTTCTAAGTCACACCTACATCTATTATTACTTCATAGTGCCGTTCATCATTTTCTCTTCTCTCTCTTGAGTCCTGATGGAGTTGGTGTTCAGAACCCTCTAGTCATCTTCCCTTAGCATTTCACATCCTCTAGAAAATATGAACCAAACTCTTTTAGGGGGTTCAGAAAGTAATAGTTCTGGCTTCTGTAATTTCTTCTCCACTGGACATGGGTGTTAGCAGTTCTATCCATACCCCCCATCCTGTTTCTTTCTTTAAAGAAAAATTATTAGTGACTTAATATTGATTTAGAAAATTATAAGATAACAGGGGTATAATTCTTCATTGTTCCCACAACCAGAGTTCTGTATCTCCATTCCTTCCATTGGAAGCTACAGCAGTTTCAGATATGAGTTGACTGTTATTTCTGTAACTATCTATCTATATTTATATATCTTAGACAACGTTTTCTATGATCTTGTCTGCTCTTCATTTTGAAGTCATACCTGCACCTTCTACTACTTCCAAATGTCTTTCCTTTTTCCCCTCTTTTCTCTTTGGGTCCTGATGGAGTTGGAGTTCAGAGCTCTCTGGTCACCTTCCCCTATCATTTTTTCCTTCTGGGAGTATGGACCAATATTCTTTATGGGGTGCATAAGGTGGGAATTCTGAATTATGTAATTGCTTCTCTGAGGGGCATAGGTGTTGGAAGGTTGATCCGTACCTTCCAGGCTGCTTCTGTCTTTCTCTAGTTGGGTAGAGCTCTGGAGAGGTGAGGTTCTGGGGTACAGTGGTAAGATCATCTGCCCAGGGAAGTCAGAATAAAATCATAATAGCAGCTGCAACTTGGTGCCTATAAGGAGGTAAGATATACAGCAGGTCAAAAATGATCAATGAACTGGAACCAAAAGTAGGAATAGATCAGATGAGAATATTAACATTAGTGTGGAAAGAATCTAGGAAGTCTAATTTAGGTATGTTCCTAAGAGACCATGACTTTTGTAGTTTTTGCTTGAGTTTGATAGCTAACATAGAGTTGAATAAATATATTTTCTGGGAAAAATGGGCTCAGTTAGAAAGTTACATAAGAGCAGAGAGTAGCTCCCAAACTTGAAGAAGATCTATGAATAAAATTAACTAGTTACACGGGATGCATTGGATCGACCTTCTCGTGGTGCATCCCGTGAATACCCATTTATTGGGGAAACTGACGATCCTTCCTAGCCGACTGAATCCACATGGATCCCAGTCACTTTCAAAGTCAGCAACAAGCAGACATCAGGCTCAACCTGACGCTGTTGACTGGCTACGGAAGAAGGGCAAACGCTAGAAGAAGAAAAACTAGTTACACCATCAACCTGACTCAGGGCCCATAAATATTTACACTTAGCACAGGAGCCTGTGTAACCTCTGAGTCCCTGTCAGTTTGAACTCACAGTCCATGGTCACAGCTAGAACATTCTAAGCTGCATTCATTTCAGGACTAGTCTTCCTTGAGTGGCAGCATAGGCTGACCCAGTCTCCCTTCAGAAAGTGTTGTTGTGGTGGTCTGGTGTCGGGCTGCACCGCGGAGAAGAGAGTGGACGTCCAGAGCAAAGGGGTACACAAATCTTTATTATAGGATGGGGGGGGGGGTTGGTTCAGACCACGTGGAGCCAGCTGGCAATGGCCATCCCCACTACCTGACCATGGGGGGGAGAGCAGGGAGCGAGACCTCAGAGAGGGAGAGCTGAGAGCCCAGGGGGGGGGTGAGGGGGCTTTTTATTGGGCGACAACCAGGGGTGACATGTAGGGCCAGGATTGGTTGAAGGGGGCACTGCTAGGATTTCGCGGGGCGTAGTAAAACCTGGGGGCGGAGACTGCATCAGAATAACTCCTCAGCAACAAGAAAGGTACAGGGCCAGGTGGTGGCACACCTGGTTGAGCGCACATGTTACAATGTGCAAGGACTTGGGTTTAAGCCCCCAGCCCCCACTTGCATGGGGAAAGTTTTTTGAGTGGTGAAGCAGGGTTGCAAGTATCTTTCTGTCTTTCTCCATCTATATCTCCTCCTTCTCTCAATTTCTGGCTGTCTATATCAAATAATTAAAGATAATAAAAAAAGAAAGTGGGGCAGTCCCTACCCTTGCTACTTCATAGTGAGAGCAAGGTCCTGGAGCAGCCTAGGAAAGAGCTTATGACATCATTCCTTATGTAAGTCACTAGTGATGGTGGAGAGAGGGATCTGTTAGAGGTCTAGGTCTAGATGATTCTTCATATAAATCACTTTACTTTTGTCCATCTCAATGTTTATAGGGTGTGGAAACCGAAATTGAAAAACATGAAGGAATATTACCTACTTTATGGAAATTGGAGAATAAATAGGTATGGAAGAACATTCCTGTTGTCTTTAGAAGAGTCAGACTCTGACCAAGGCAGGCAACTTCATAAGGAATAATAACATTGGGCATTTGCAAAGAAAAACACCAGACCTGGGGCCAATTCTAGGAGTCGGGAATTCAAAATAGACTCAGGTGTTCTTATAGCAAGACAGCTCAGGGAAGAAAGAATATCGGTGAAACTGGTCATACCCTAGAAGAGTGACCAGGACCCAGGATCATCTTTATGAGGTTGTATCTCAAGGTTAATTCCTCCAGATTTTGCCAACAGCTGGCTTCTTTTATGAGGCAGAGATATTTGTCTGCTTCACAGCTTTGCTGCAGGCAGTTCATATAATTGCATGGATGGGAGTTCTTGTCCACATTAGAAAGAAAGAGAACTTCTCTCAGATGTGGCAAATATTAGACACACTTGCTGCTCTCACTCCTACTCTCTTCATCTGTGGAAAACAGCACTAATCAATTACTGTCCCTTTCTCACTGGACTTGGACATGACTTCAGAGTTTTTAGCATAGCCTTGCAAGCAGCCAGTAACTACTTAATAAAGATGGTACTTAGGATAAAACTAATTTCCCAAACCAGTTTCCTTTTTAGAATAGAACCTCAGTACCCTAAGTGGTTTGAAGATTGATTGTCAGAACAAGTGTGAACAAAGACAGAAGCAGACATAAAAGCTTTAGGGATATGGCTACAGGAAAAGTTTGGTTAAAGCACCTGTTTCTAATGGCTATTGCTTTGGGTCAGACTGAATTCAGGGAGCCAGAAACTCTCCCATTTAGATCTGTCTGGGCTTAGCATAAATGGACCACCACATGTCTGCTAGGCTGTCTGCTATATCATTTCAGTTTCTTGGCTTTTGTTCAGATCTTAGGTACAGACAGGATCTTGTTTATCCAGTCCTTTTCATCATCCAAGTATTATTATGATCTTTCAGTTTATTAAGAATTAATAGATAATGGTCTGGTACGATTTCCAGACTCTTTCTGCTATGCTTTAGTAACAGGGGTTTCTAGGGTAAGGGTCAATCAAGTGATTGAACACCCACCTTCACATTCATTTTTAATCAGATGCTGAGTGGTCTTTGGGGCAAGATCTCAGAGTTCTGAGGGAAGTTACTAAGAAGCCATGGGATTCTAATTCTTCAAGGGGTCATCTGATTTCTAGAAATACAATGATAAGAGTGGGGAAAAAAAGACAATTAAGGTTTAATTTGCAGCTGGAAATCATATTTTGTTGTTGTTGTTGGAGCTTCACTGCCCAGGGTCAACTTTTGCAGAGAAGAGGGAGAATGATTCACAACACTGCAGCTTTCCTCAATGCAGTGGGGCCTGGGCTTAAACCTGGGTCATGGGTAAAGCAGGGGCATTAGCTAAGGGAGCTCTTTTGCCAGCCTGGAGACTTATTCATAGATAATTTCCACCATAGGAAAATTGTTCCTAGTACTCTAACAAACTGGGCCTTACGCAGCACAGAGAAGTTTTATACTTACTATGACCCTACAGTTTGTCGTGTGTGTGTGTGTGTGTGTGTGTGTGTGTGTGTTGACCAACTTCTGCCAATGATGATAACTCATTTACACCAATGAGTTCAAACCATTCCCATGAAGGCCAAGACCATGGTTGATAAGAAACTGATGTAGTTGGTATTCAAAGGGAAGTTATTTTGCACTGCTGCTCAGTGAACCCAATGGACAGAAATAGGGGTCTCATCTTGAGCGTTACTCATTCCTGGAGCTGGCACCTTGCTCAGAGCTTTTGGCCCACATGGCACTAAGGGTCAGGACTCTCCACTCTCCAGATGAATTTATCATCCCCAGGTAAGCTAACTGCTTCCCTTTACATTTTAGCATGTCTGCTAGGAAACACAAAGCAGACTTAGATGATCAACTCTTTTGCTTTATTTAGCTTTGCTATTTTGAAATATATTTTTTCCTTATTACCTATTTTTTTTCTTTTTACCTAATTTTTTAACCACAAGCAAATGGCAAAGACTGATAAGATTCATTAATTTAAGCAGCCCTTCACTCATTCATTCATTCATTGATCAGAGTTGCTAAAACAAAAGACTTTGGAGTCTTAATCTGAGTCTAGGCTTGAATGAGTAGGAGTTCTGCTAAATTGAAATTGTGTAAAGTTGGGAAGCTAGTCAATATCTGTCTTCTCTATATAAGCTGGAACAGTCACAGAAGATAACTCAGAGTCATCATGAAGATTAAATGTTAAATCACAACAGAATGCTTCAGTGCCTTTCCACAAGATGCTGATGAATGATAAAAGCACCAGTACAAAACAGCAACATGGAAATGGCAATTACAATGCTTATAGTCCTTCTATCTATGTTCAGAACTGTTTTTACTACTAGTGCCACCTGGGGTTCTACTAGATTCTTCATGCTTATTTTCCTAAACCCTGAGAAATGGCTGACAATGAGATCTGGCTGTCAGCCTAGGGCATTCCCAAGCAATCTGTTTTGAACAGCATCTTTGACCAGAAAATGCCAGACACTTTCCCACTCATGGGAGCCTAACTGATCCCCCCTTGTGAGCCTTAACTGCACTTACATTGCTAGTTCAGCCTTTTCCTATTTAGCCGGCGCTCCAGTCTTATGTTGAATTCTCATGAGGTCAACAATGAATGTGGTTGAAATGGAAAATGTTGTTTGTGCATGCAGCGTCAATGAAGATGTTATTAATCCAGCTCTAGGAAGACAGCTGCTGCCAACCTGCTAGAGAAGCCGCAGTCACATAAGGAGCTGACTGGTCAGTGGTTCCACTGTCTTAAGTCTGGGAAGTTCTTGAATGACATCAGATCTTATCCACGTCCAAAGTTTAAATCCCCCTGTCCTGTGGTTCACCAACCTAACCTCCAGGGGCTGAAATAGAAGAAAATCTGTCATTAGTCATAACTATCTGGGCAATCTCTTCATGAAAGTCTTTTTTATTTGTTTGCTAACTTGGGATCTTATTTGCTTTTTCCAGAATATTTTTTTCATGGATGTTAATTCAAACTGTAAGGTAGAATTATCTTTTGTCCCATGAGACTATCTCATTTTTGTTCCATTAGGGTTATTGCTGGAGCTAAGTGCCTGCATGGTTCCACCATTTCAGGTAGTCATCTTTTCTCTTTATTTTTCTTGTCTTCCTTTCTTTTCTTCCCCTCTATTTTTATCACTTTCATTTTTATTTTTTTAACATCTTTATTTATTGACTAAAGACATCCAGAAATCAAGAGGGTAGGGAGATACAGAGAGGAAGAGAGAAAGGGAGGCACCTGCAACATTACTTCACCATTCACAAAGCTTTTCCCCTGCAGATGAGGACTGGCGGCTCAAACCAGGGTCCTTGTTCATTTAATGTGTTCACTCAGCCTGGTGTGCCACCAGCTGGTCCCCTCTCTTTCATTTTTTTTTCCTCCAGGATTATTGCTGGGGTTCAGAGCCTGCACCACAAATCCACTGCTCCTGGAGGCCACTTTTTCCCCTATTTTGTTTCCCTTGTTATTGCCCTTATTATTATAATAATAATGATATTGTCATTATTATTATTGTTGCCATTGAGAGGAGGAGAGAAAGATAGACAGCTGCAGACTTGCTTCCACTGCCTGCAGGTGGGGAGCCGGGGGCTCAAACCGGGATTCTTAAGTCAGTCCTTGCATCTCATGCTATGTGTGCTTAACCCACTGTGCTACTTCACAACCCCCTTTCATTTTTAATAGAAGTGAAAAACAGAGAGACAAAGAGAAAGAACGCACTTGAGACACCACCCTACATCTCATAAAAAATCTCTTCTGCAGGTTGGGCTCATGTTACTTGTACAAAGTAACATGTATGCTTTGTTGTGGGAGCCCTCACTGGACCGCCATCATGAAACTGTTATAGATATGAAGAGATATAAAGGACAGATAGTGGTGACTCTAGGGTATTTTCTCTGACAGACTGAACATTCCAGTTTCCCCTGATCCACCTTGGACTAGTGATGGGAGTTTAGATAAGGTACTTTCTTCCAAGTCTTACTGTTTATCTGTATAAAATGGAAAATGTACCTACTGAATGTATATATCTACTGAAAATAGTATATGACTTGAGGCTGTGTGACATTTAAATGAGATAAATTATAAAGTGTTTCATATAGTGCCTGGTGCTTACCAGACCTTAACCCATAATGACCTGTGTTGTTTTATCATTTGCACAAAACCCAGTATATGCTTTCAATGCTTTTCCTTCCTTCCTTCCTTCCTTCCTTCCTTCCTTCCTTCCTTCCTTCCTTCCTTCCTTCCTTCCTTTCTTCCTTTCTTTCTTTCTCTCTTTCTTTCCTTCTTTTTTATTGGGATGCATTGGATCGACCTTCTCGTGGTGCATCCCGTGAGTACCCATTTATTGGGGAAACTGACGATCCTTCCTAGCTGACTGAATCCACATGGATCCCAGTCACTTTCAAAGCCGGCAACAAGCAGACATCAGGCTCAACCTGATGCTGTTGACTGGCTATGGAAGAAGGGCAAACGCTAGAAGAAGAATTGCCACCAGGGTTATTGCTGGGGCTGGGTGGTGGTACTATGAATCCACCACTCCTGGAAGTCTTTTTTCTTGTTAGCTAGGAAAGAGAGGAACTGAGAGGGGAGGGAAGACATAGAATGAGACACCTGCAGACCTATTTCACCACTTGTGAAGCATCCCCCCACTGCAAGTGGGGAGCAGAGGCTCAAACCTGGGTCCCTGCACATGATAAGGCATGTGCTCCATGGCATGTACCACCCCTCAGCCCCTCTCAATGCTTTCCATCTTTGCATTTTTCTCAACTTCATATCTTACTCTCAAGACATCACTTCCCATTGTTGGCTTTCCTTGGATCCCCTCCTACACAAGTTAAGTAACCATCACAGTCATGCAGAAGGAGCGAGACCCTTTCACCGCCTATAAACTGATAAATGAATTGGGCCTTACCTGCTTTTCTTTCCTCTACTCTCCCTGGCCTTTGCCTTTGTGATTGTACTCATTTCCATACTGGCGTCTTATATTTTTGTACAAATAAAAAACTCCTGTCATGGGTTATTTTATTATTTTTCATTATTGATTTAATCATGATTTACAAGATTTTAAGATAATAGGGGTAAAATTCTACATCACTCCCACCACCAAAACTCTGTGCTCCTCCCCCTAACAGTAAGCACCATAGTTCTCCCAAGGTCATAGATGTAGGTTAAGTATATATATGCATATGCATTTATTTCTCTTTTCTTATTTATTTATTTATTCCCATTTGTTGCCTTTGTTTTATTGTTGTAGCTATCTATGTCGTCATTGCTGGATAGGACAGAGAGAAATGGAGAGAGGAGGGGAAGACAGAGAGGGGGAGAGAAAGATAGACACCTGAAGACCTGCTTCACAGCTTGTGAAGCGACTCCCCTGCAGGTGGGGAACCAGGGGCTCCAACCTTAAGCCAGTCCTTGTGCTTTGTGGCACTTAAGCTTAACCCGCTGCGCTACTGCCGGACTCCGGGTTATTTCTCTTTTCAAGTTTATGTGTTTTAATTCTCTATATTCCACATATGAGTGAAATTATCCCCTAGTTGTCCTTCACTTTCTTGCTTACTTTACTAAGCATAATCAGTGCCAGTTCCATTCATTTTATCCAGAAGAACACACTACAGTCTTTTTTTTAAACTGCTGAGTAGTACTCCATTGTGAATATGTTCTGTGACTATTATTATTATATTTATAAGATTAAATGAGTAACATGTATTCTATTATTAAAGGCACCCACCCCCAACTCAATCTAATTATTCCTCACAGGTTTTTTTTTTCCTCCCCCTGATAGTTTAAATGTTTAGTCAGAAAAATGAAAAGGCACGCAGCAGAAAAGCATACGGGCCATTTGAGAAAAGGCGGATGTCATGGGTTCTCTTCTCTCTCTGTCCTCCATTTGCATGTCCTCCCTTTCTACTCCTCATCCACATACATGCACTTTCTTTATTGTATCTTTCTCCAATTCATGGTCAATTCTCCTAAACATCACTGAGCAAAAGAGAGTTTCCCTGCACCAATCTAAAATCTAAACAGATTCCTTATTAACAACACACTCCACCCTAATTTTCTTCCTCACTGTATTCATTAAATGATGCAATTACATATTTGCCGATGCATTTATTAATATCTGAATTAATTGCTAGAATGATAACAGAATACATACAGGGACAGGATGTTTAAAACTTTTAAAGTTTTATAATGAAAATTTAAAAAATATTTTGTTTCTTTATTTTTGGCTACAGACTGATAAATTGAGATGGAGGGGGCAAGTAGAAGAGGAGACAGAGAGGGAGAGGGAGAGGGAGAGGGAGAGGGAGAGGGAGAGGGAGAGGGAGAGGGAGAGGGAGAGGGAGAGGGAGAGGGAGAGGGAGAGGGAGAGGGGGAGGGGGAGGGGGAGGGGGAGGGGGAGGGAGAGGGAGAGGGAGGAATATAACTATAGCACCCATTTACCACTTGTGAAGTTTGTCACTCTAATGTTGGTACCTGGGGCTTGAGCCTGGGTCCTTGTGCACTGTAACATGTGTGCTCTACTGGGTGCACTGCTGTTTGGTTTCCTATAACGGAGATTTTAAACATTAAGAAAAGTTGGAATGGGTTAAGCACACATGCGCAAAACGCAAGGACCGGCTCAAAGATCCTGGTTTGAGCCCCTGGATCCCAACCTGCTGGGGAGGGGTCGCTTCACAAACGGTGAAGCAGGTCTGTAAGTGTTTATGTTTCTCTCTCCCTCTCAGTCTTTCCCTTCTCTCTCGATTTCTCTCTGTCTTGTCCGACAACGACGACAGCTATAACAACAATAATAATAACAATAACACAATAAACAACAAGAGCAACAAAAAATAGGAAAAATGGCCTCCAGGAGCAGTGGATTCGAGTGCAGGCACTGAGCCCCAGCAATAATCCTAGAGGCAAAAAAAAAAAAAAGTTGGAATAATTAAAGTGATTCTTCATATGAACAACTTTTAAATCACACAACTAATATTTTGCTATGCTAATTTTGCCACATACTTATTCATTTGTTCATCCCTCTCTCCATCCATATGCTTGTCCATCCATCTTAATTCTTGATGAATTTCAAACTGAATTGCAGACATGATTCTACCTCGTCCCAAGATCTTCAGCACACAGTGTACAATTAAGCACAGTTCAATATTCTTTTATAGTTCTTCTTTTTCCCTTGAGGTAGAGTGTATCTGTAATGAAATGTACACATATCAATGTACATGTACCATTTGGGGAAACTTTAATAATAGGTCTCCTTCTCTGAAGTCCAAGCCCCTATAGACATAACACATTAATATTGCCCCTAAAGGTTTCTTATCTCCCTTCTTAGTTAAATCTAACTCCAGTCACTGCTGAAGAAATTACTAATAGGATAGTTTTCCATGTTGGTTATCGTTTTTCTAGAACATCATAAAAATGGAGTCATAGATTGCATATATTTTTTGGTGAGATTTCTTCTACTCAACATAACATAATGTTTTTGAAAGTCTTTAAAGTTGTGGGACAGGTCAGTAATTTTCATTTCTGAATAGTATTCCACTGTATAGTTGTACCATAGTTTGTTCTTCTGAGAATGAAAACTTTTGTCATTCTTATCTTTAACTATTATGAATAATGAGACTATTAAAAGTCAGTTACATTCTGTTACTTTCATATGCCTTGTTCTTTGACTTTTGTGGCTAAATAGATCATATTTTGATGTATTTTTATTACATTCATTAATCTTAAGTAAATACCTAGAAGTAAAAGCACTGAATTGTAGAGTAAGTATCAGTTTATGGCTACCAAAGACTACTGGTTCTTTCCCCAAAATAGGCTCTAGGAAGAAAGTGTCTTGTTTATTATTACCAGCCAATGTTGAGCAAGTTTGACACAAGCTAAGTGTTTAATAAGTAACTGTTTAATTAATGAATCTGATAGAGAATTAATATAAGTATAGGGGATGTTTTAATCCTTCCCTCCTATTTAATAATGAGGTCTGACCCTCCATGAATGTGATTAATTTCTCTAAATGTTCAATTTCATCTTATATGGGGATAATGAAATATGTCTTAGAAATCTACTATGAAGGATTAAACCTAAAGGACCAACAGGATTTTATGAGGCAAATAACAACTTTCATTTAATATGTATCTTTCCTTCTGTCCCTCCCACTTAATGCAAAGATATTGGCATATGCCAAGGTTTAGGCACAGGAGAGGTGAGGAAAAAAAAGCACTCGGATCAACTATTTGTCCTTTTCCAAACAGATTAATATTTATGTCTAAAGTTGGCATTTATATACTTGACTTCTCCTACAGTTTTTCCCCTTCAGATTTAATGTTTAGGTTTGTCTGATTTTTACGCTGGGTTATTTGAATGTCAAACTTTCGATAACACTTTAATAGAGGTGTCCATTAACCCATGCTAAATTAGAGCCCAGCATCTCTGGAAATACATGTGACATCCGCATGAATACCGAATGCTTTCATTAGGAGCAGCCATTTATGTGATGAATACCAAATGCAGAGCCCAACTCTGGGACACAGAATTTGCTCACAGGAGTTGCCAACACATCTTTGCTTTTCCTCAGTGGTATCAGTCAGCCCTGTTTGCTATTTATTCCCAGGTGATGAGAAGTGGCAATTGTGGCTTTTGCATCCTGGAAATAAATAGATAGCATCCTAATCACCGGATTCAGTGAGGGAGGAGCGAAGAGGAAGAGGTTGGATTAGATGGATCACCCAGGAGTTAGCAAGAGGATGCCCAC
The DNA here is from genome assembly GCF_950295315.1 of Erinaceus europaeus. Lineage (NCBI taxonomy): Eukaryota > Metazoa > Chordata > Mammalia > Eulipotyphla > Erinaceidae > Erinaceus > Erinaceus europaeus. The sequence continues at coordinate 83,054,659 of NC_080162.1, forward strand.
TTAATATGCAAGACAGATTCCAAACACTTCATAAAAGGCGATAACTTTCTTTGACCAATGAATATATTATTTATAAGCGACTCCAACACCTTCTCCCCTCCTCCAGTGCTGCCTGTCCCCTTACCCCACATTTTCACAGTATGTTGTAGCACTTGTTCAATGATGAAGCCCCTCTTGATAAATAATTTATAAAGCAATTTACAAGTACATTATTTTTAGCAATAAGATAAGACCTGGAAGAAAGTGTTTTACTGTACACACACCACACACACACACACACACACACACACACACACACACACACACACACACACACACACCATACACACATATATACCATGACTTATAAGTAACAAGATCAGAATCCAGTAAGTAGGGAATGGTTGGTATGAGGCAAAGTATGTTAAAAGCCACAGACCTGGGTCCTCATATAAGACATTATGCATATTTGCATAACAAGCAAGAGGCAAACCACTAAAACTGTTTTCTGTCAGTCCTTTGCATACAGCTGCTAAGGTCTCTCTCAGTTTGTGATTCTAAATGAAGACATCTTTCCCTGATAACTGCCTATCCTTGTGCATGTTCCATTGATCCAGGACCAGGGTTAAGCTTCTCAATGCAGAGTGGCATCTTATCTTGCCTTCCTGATCTCTGGAATTTATTTGATATTTTTTTACCCCCACTGTATGGATGAGGAAGCCAAGTCTGCCTCCTGGGCTTCTAGATGCAATTTCCTTTTTGGAGCTGCCAACTCAGTTAAAGCTACTTTATCAAGTGTTTATTTGATCACTAATATTTGATGGGGTTTTGATAAGATCCTATTCTGAGTTAGATCTTGTACTGGGAATGTGTAGGTGGATGATGCATCTACAGCAATGCTGTCTAAGAGAAAAGGTCTGCAAAGCCCATGGTTAATGTCAAGCTTCCCAGCAGTCATTGTATACAGAAAGAAAAGAAAAGGGTGAGATTAAGTGATCTATTTTATTTAATTCAATGTATTATATATACATATATATTTCAAAATTGCTAATGAGACATTCCAAATTCTGTTTGCTACTGTCAAAAATCAGAGTAGCCACATTTCCAGTGGCTTGTCGTTATTGGACTATATGGCACAGGGACAGAGGGAAGCCAAAGAGGCTGGTGCCAGGAGTGAAAATAGCACTATCATTAATGACTGGCAAGTTGGCTTACCTGGGTAGTATATGTGCTTTGTGATGTGTGTGACTCAGGTTTGAGTCTAGTCTCCAATACACTGCGGGAAGTTTTAGTGCTGTGGTGATTTCTCCTCTCTCTCCATTTCTCTCTCCATGTGAAAAAGTCAGTCTAGAGTAATGAAGCTTTAGTAATTGCCTCCTCCAAGACAGAGATAAAGGAAATAGAAAAGAAGGAAGGAAGGAAGGAAGGAAGGAAGGAAGGAAGGAAGGAAGGAAGGAAGGAAGGAAAGGTAGAGGGATAGAGGAAGGGAAGGAAGAAAGGAAGGAAGGAAGGAAGGAAGGATGGATGGAAGGAGGAGGGAGGGAGAGAGGGTGGAAGGGAAGGAAAGAAGGAAGGAAGGACTACTATTGCATCTAACTCAGATATATTTTAAATATACAGCATACCAGTTATAACTTAATCCTTTCTTTGCTACAGGAAAGGATAAAGTTATAGCTGGTATGCTATATATACTACTCTGATGGTGGGAATTGTGTGAAATTGTATCCCTCTTATCTTACAATCTTATTGATCATTATTAAATCACTAATAAAAATAAGAAAACACAAAGCAGAACTTGGACTGGATTTGGTTCAGTGTACCAAAGTAAAAGATTCTGGGGTCTGGGAAAGGGTTCATGTCTTGGAATATTACATAAGAGGAGGACTTAGAAGGGGTTTGAATCATCATGTGGAAAAAAGAAAAATTACACATATACAAACTACTGTATTTTACTATTGACTGTAAACCATTAATCTCCCAATAAAGAAAAAAAAGTGTGATACTAAATTATATTCTCAGTATACTCAGAAGTAAAGAAGAGGACTTGAAAAGAAAACTACTTCCTCTCTGTTAGTCAATAATATTTGAAATTGAGTCTCTGTACCATATAAATTTCTCTTCCAGAAACTCCATGGGGAACATTGTACACAGGGCACACAGGAGGAAATTCTTGGCCAGACTGCACAGAAATGAAGATAACAAGTGCCAGGACTCCTTCAAAAACAGTAAGAGAAGCACTTAATGGAAACATAAAATCTAAGTGAAAGGCCAGGGAAAGGGGACTTTTGAGGTAATTTGGGGCTGAGCTGAGAATTTTGATTATTTTGGCATAAGTTAGGTTAGCACATTGGCTCAATTATTGGCTTATGTTCAAATTCTTGTTCTTGTCCTGCAGGAACTATTCGGATCCAGACACACTAAATTAGTACTTTGAATATCTTGCTCATCATTGAAAACAGGTGAATATTAGCAACTGCCTGAAATGATGATTTGAGGAGATTAAATTTTATAGCATAGATCACTCACCTCTCTTTTTTTTCTTATTTTTATCATAGCAATCTAACTTTTTGCATTTTGCTTTTGTACTGATGCTATTGGTATTGTCTCTTCCTTATCTTCCCATTACCGAAGGTCTAGGATTTGTCTCTTTCTTTCTTTCCTTGTTTCTTCTTTTTCTTTTTTTTTTTTTTTTATTTAAGAAAGGAGACATTAACAAAACCACAGAGTAAGAGGGGTACAGTTCTGCACAATTCCCATAACCCGATCTCCATATCCCATCCCCTCCCCTGATAGCCTTCCCATTCTCTATCTCTCTGGGAGTATGGATCCAGGGTCATTGTGGGTTGCAGAGGGTGGAAGGTCTGGCTTCTGTAATTGCTTCCCCACTGAACATGGGCGTTGACTGGTCGATCCATACTCCCAGTCCGCCTCTCTCTTTCCCTAGTAGGGTGGGGTTCTGGGGAAGTGGAGCTCCAGGACACATTGATGGGGTCGTCTGTCCAGGAAAGTCTGGTCAGCATCTTGCTGACATCTGGAACCTGGTGGCTGAAAAGAGTGTTAACATACAAAGCCAAACAAATTGTTGAACAATCATGGACCTAAAGACTGGAATAGTGCAGATGAAGTGTTGGGAGGTATTCCCTGCATGCTCTTGTGTACTTCTGCTTTCAGGTATATATTTTTCCCTAGTTTATGGGCACGTGTGAACCTATGCTGTATCTCAGGGGACCTGGACTATATTTAGGTTTGGGGACTTTATTGGGGAGTGGACCACCTGGAATGGAATTAGAGAATACTATGAAAGGAAAGGTCTCACAGGAGTGATGAAGCTGAAGGGTTGTCATTCCACACCTGAAGTCTCTGGTCACAGTCTGAAGTGAAGCATGTTGGGGTGGCACTCATTGCGTTGATTAGTTTGTGATCCGCGGATGCAATATTATATTTGATTTGGATTGAGAGCAGCATGCTGGAAAGTGGGCCTCACCCTAAGGTTCTAGGACTGGGAGAAATATAGGCTCTAAAGTGTAAACATATAAACCACTATTTAATTAATATGAGAGGGGAAAAATTGATCATATGTCTAGAACGTCTTAAAACACAGACTGAGTCTTTTTAATACATAGGCTTTCTTTGATATGTTGACTCTTCTTTTTCTTTTTAACCAAAATACTACTCATCTCTGACTTATGGAAGAATGGGGGAATTATTGAACCTGGGACTTTGGATCTTCAGGCATGAAAGCCTGTTTGCATAGTCATTATGCTATCTCTCCCACCCTGTCCAAACTTATATCTCAAATGCTTGACAGACAGAACTCTAGGTATGTAGTTGATTGCCAGAAAATATTTGTTACGTAAAGGGATGAACTAAAGGGGTGTAGCACTTCATTCAGAATATCACATTTTAGCAGTATTCTTTTAATAAAAAAGAGGTTTTATTGTTTATTTATTGTATCTATACTACAAAGCAAGAAAATATAACTGCTCAACTCTGATATATGATGTTACTGGGACTAGAAACTGGAGTTTCTGGGGTCTCTGTGTTCATCTGCTAATCTATCTGTATTAAAAGCATTATTATTTTTTGAGATTTAAAGAAGAAAGTAAGGTAACAAAGGTACAAATCTGATGGCTCCATCAAGATATTGCCAACTCATCAAATGAAGTGAGTGCAGACAGTACTTGAACCATGAGTTCTCTTAAAAGTTCAATGCTTCAGTCAAGGTGAAGCAAACTTTTTCTGCCTTGGGCCAGGTTGAGTCAAACTATATTTAAAGAAAGTAGCAAGTAAATACAGTGTTCTGTCTGATCTACCTTGCTGAAACACAGTCTTGCCCTTAGGAGGTGACCCCCTGGAATGGTCCAATAGGCCTTGGTACAGAAGAGAGTTAATAATAAATTACAAACATGGTGTAGCAACCATAAGGAGACTCGGTGCCCCGCCCCCAGCCACACATTCACTCACTGACCTGCTCTACCCCATAGGCCTAATGGGCTTCAAAGAGAAACAAATCCATAATAACATTTCCCTGAGCTAGGAATGAGTTCAATGATTCATTCTCATTCATTCTCTCTTTTCTTGCTGTGGAATAGCTGATCAGAGCTGATGGCAGAACAAAGGAAGAGGCATTTTAGAAAGGTTACTCTTCTAGCTCTTCCAGTTTCTCTGCATTCTCATAAGCATCAGTTCCCTGACTTAATGCTTACCAAGACTTGGTGAAGGTACTATTTATATCCTTTCTTAGGTAGGTCACCAGGGTGACATCTTGTCTGTACTTTTTTATTAACCTGTATTGATAAGGTTGTGGAGTGTTAGACCTCCTGTTTGAGGGGATACAATAGTTTGACATTCCCTGCACCCTTGTCTCCCCTTCTAGATCATCCCAGCAGTGGCCCCCAGGAAAGGCTTCCCAGGAGAGGCACTGGCTGAGCATGGTATGGGAAACTAGTGCAGATTCACTATACCAACATTTTTCTTTTGTTCAGGCTTATTGAAGTATAATCAATAAATAAGACTGTATTGTATTTATGCTGTACAATATGAAGAGCTAATATGTGTACACACTGGAAGACGATTCCCATCATTGCATTAATTAATGCATCCATCACTCCCCTCTCTCTCATGATCAGGACACTAAAGTTCTATTAGTTTAGCAAATTCCAATTATATAATACAGTACTACCAACTATAGTTGCCATGTTAAACACAGACCTTACTGGTCTTATAACTGAAAGCTTGTCCCCTTTCAAAATAGGTGATTTAGATTTAAGTAGTTGCTATCTGCCTAGCCAAGACCTTCCCAGAAACATGCTGCAATCTGAAATTCTCTCTCCTACTCCTTCCCCTTCTCTTCCATGAATATAAGACCTACAGGGACTTCCAGATACAGCAGCATCCTCTTCCCGCCTTCTTTATAGGAACCCCTTGTAGGAAATCTCCTGTACTTCCAATTCTGGCTTCTCAGACAAAAGTTTTACCCAGCATAGCCAATGTCAAGCTGCAAGATGTCTGTCACACTGTTTTGTTGGTGAAATCATTTCTTCCCGAATGATACAGGAGGCAGCACGGTTTCTACACATTACAAACTGACAGCCCAAATGCTAAAGATTGTATCACCACTAAACTGGAAACCCACCTTAGTGGACTGAAAACCCTTGCAGTCTAACCACTCAGACAATTGGTTCGTAGATTGATAACCATGCCTGCAAAGATAATAAGGGAAAAATCTTCCCAGAGGGTAGAACTCTGTCATTTTTCTAGGGAAATTAGAACAAAGGACCACCAGTTGGTAACATAAACAGCAGAGGTTTGCTTTATCATGGTTCCTTCTAGCAGTTAGAATTCCAAGATCCAGGTGTTGGCAGGTTTGGTTACTCCTGAGGCCTCTCTCCTTGTCTTGAAGATAGTTACACTTTGGGGGCAGGGTAGATAGCATAATGGTTATGCAAAGAGACTCTCAACCCTGAGGCTCCAAAGTCCCAGATTCAATCCTCCTCTCTCCTCACCACCATAAATCACTCCTCACCACCATAAACCAGAGTTTTCTCTGCATTCTCATAAGCATCAGTTCCCTGACTTAATGCTTACCAAGACTTGGTGAAGGTACTATTTATATCCTCTCTTAGGTAGGTCACCAGGGTGACATCTTGTCTGTACTTTTTTATTAACCTGTGTTGATAAGGTTGTGGAGTGTTAGACCTCCTGTTTGAGGGGATACAATAGTTTGACATTATTATTATCATTATTATTATTTTCTCCAGATTAGCAGGGATCTGGAGAAAATAATAATAATGATAATAATAATAATGATAGTTACACTTTTGCTGTGTTTCCACTCTTTTTTTTCTCTGTGTATCTCTCACTATGTTTACATTTTTCTTTACTGATAAGCATACCAGTTAGTAGGATTAAGGCCTCCCCTAAAAACCTTATTCTAACCTTGTTGTATGCTTTACATTGGTTTGTTCTAGTCCTCCCCCGCCAAGAAAATTGGATCAGTCCAGTTAGTTTCACGGGCCGCTTGGCCCCGCCCCTGGGAACCCCGAGAGAGGGTTCCAGAGTTACAGAGTAAGAGAGAGTGCTTGCGCTGCCGCAAAGAGACAGCAGAGTTCTGTTTGGTGATTAGTTTGTCTTAGTTTATGAATCGTTGTTCCTAAATAAAGAAATACAGCTTCCCTGCCCAGCCGTATGTCTCTGGTTGTCTCTGTTACCCGCCCGTGAAGCTAGCCCGGCCAGCAAGAGCCGCCGAATTTTAACAACAAATGGCGCCCACATGGACCTGACCTGCGCATCTCTCAGATAAGTAAAGACAATTTGGCTACCTGTGTACTATGGCCTTCTCTTCTGCTTGTGAAGAGATCTCCAAAGGCCTCTGCTCTTTCTTCACGAGACTGTTTTGCTGTTTCTGGAACATTTATCTCTGGACCACTCTGTGGTTTCCACTCGCTTGGGCAAACTCAGAACAGCCAGCGAGAATAGCCAGCGGGCGGGAGACGAGGCGCAGAGCTGCTGTTTCCACCTGGTTAAACAGCTAGCCAGCCGGCTGTGCCCAGACAACCCCGCGCACTGCGCCTGCAGCCCCACAGCCCCGCAGCCCGCAGGAGGCTGACGCCAGCACACAGGAGCCTGATGCCACCACACAGGATCCCGACGCCAGCACGCAGGAGCCCGATGCCACCATGCAGGAGCCTGATGCCACCACACAGGAGCCCGATGCCACCACACAGGAGCCCGATGCCAACACGCAGGAGCCCGATGCCACCACGCAGGAGCCCGATGCCACCACGCAGGCCAGCCCACAGGAGCCGGCTCTCCACCGCGTGGCGCAGGACACTGGATGCGTGATCCCTCCACGCTGCTCGGCCACTGCGAGCAGGGCAGCAGACATGGCAGGGCCATGGGGCAGGGCCGCGGCGGCCTATCATGGCCGCCACCCCTGGGCACCTAGGCCCACGCCTTCTACAAAGCTGGCCCGCCTGGCCTCTTGCTATGAATTCTGGAACAATCCTGGACCTCTGGGACCCCCGGGCTTTCTGCCAAAACAGCACACGAGATCTCCAGCTGCCGGTCCGGTCTGAAGGCAGACAAGCTGGAGTACGCAGAGATTTTTGCAGAGATCGCAACCTACAATTCCTAAAAGTGAAGCTGCGTGGGAAGCCACCTCTGGATGGTGAACCCCCCCCCCCCAACAACTAAGACAGTACATATCTAAATTCGTGTTTAAAATGACATGTCTTCGTAACAAAGGTTTCTCTCCTTGTGTATTAATGACCATGTTTATGTGTATGTTTAAAGTTTGGTAAACAGTAACTTTAAAGCTAAATTCTTACTAGACAAAGTTAAATGAAAAAGGTTTTCAACATAATTCTCATAAAGATAAAATTAACTTACATTTAAAGTCTGAGGTAAAAATTAGTTAACAATCAATATATTTTAACTAAGTTGGTCTAAACAAAAGGTTAAATATACTTGTTGATATGTAAAATTCTTCATTACCTTCTCTATTAGAAATGGTAGATCGCACAATGGCTATGCTAATTATTCTCATGCCTGAGGTTTCCTTTCCGCACACAACTAGGGTGTGACTCCATCTTGAATGGGTGTAACAAAAGGTTAAAAGACGTTGATATGTAAAAGTCTCAAATTCCTTCTCTATTAGAAATATGCTAATAACAAGTTTTCTTTCATAGTAAGTAAATTGCAGCCAGCTGCCTTTGGGACACTAGGTCGTTCCCCGCCCCCACGCAAATGCCCACTGAGGCAAGAAAGTACGCCCCCCAGAGGCAAGAAAGTATGCCCCCCAGAGGCAAGAAATTTTTTTAAGCTGATAAAGTTTTGCCCACAGAGGCAAAAATGGCCCCCTCAGGCCTTCCCTTGACAGCACACTGGTTCTTGTTACTTGCTTACATGTTTCTCCATGTTTGTGCCAGTTTCTTTTTTAAAAATGCCTGTATGATATATGTTTCTGTTCACCCCACACCCTTGATACTATAGTCATTTAGTTAAAAAGAAAAGGGGGAATTGTTGTATGCTTTACATTGGTTTGTTCTAGCCCTCCCCTGCCAAGAAAATTGGATCAGTCCAGTTAGTTTCGCGGGCCCACTTGGCCCCGCCCCTGGGAACCCCGAGAGTTCTAGAGAGAGGGTTCCAGAGTTACAGAGTAAGAGAGAGTGCTTGCGCTGCCACAAAGAGACAGCAGAGTTCTGTTTGGTGATTAGTTTGTCTTAGTTTATGAATCGTTCCTAAATAAAGAAATACAGCTTCCCTGCCCAGCCGTATGTCTCTGGTCATCTCTGTTACCCACCCGTGAAGCTAGCCCAGCCAGCAAGAGCCACCGAATTTTAACAACATAACCTAATTACCAATTTAAAGATATAATCTCCAAATATGTTTACATTATGATGAGATATTGGGGGTTAGGGCTTCAGCATATAGATTTGAAGGTAACACAATTCAGCCACAACAGTCATCTGGCCATATCCTACCTGTGAAAAGAGAAGAAAATACCTAGATTCATAGGCAGTGACCTTAGGCCTGGGCATCTAATCCTGATCTTTAAAGACAAAAGTTTGAGAAACCTGAGACAACGAGGTGTGGATTTGCTTACAAACAAGAGCAAACTAGAACAGAATGGGGAAAAGTTTTCCTTTTAATTTTTTTATTGTCTTTATTTGATAGCAACAGCCAGAAATTCAGAAAAGGGGGGGTATAGGGAGGGAAAGAGACAGAAAAAATCCTGTAGCATTGCTTCACAGTGAAGCTTTCCCCCTGCAGGTGGGGACCAGAGGCTTGAACCTAGATCCCTGTGCATTGTAAATGTGGACTCAACCAGGCGCTCCACCACCTGGCCCCTGAGTAAAAGTTTTCTATCACAACTCTTAATCTCATCGGAAAGTATTAACTGTGAGTCACTGAGAAACCAAGTTGACAAAATGACTTCGTTTCCTTTGACATTAAGTAGTTTTTATGATCAGCCACTGCAGAACTGATACCATGAACATTTGAATAGGGTGGTCATGGGGACATGGGAATGGAGTCTCTGATGCACCCAAGAGCATGGATTTCTACTTCCCTGGGTCAATCTAGCTGTGCACACAGTAAACCCTCAATCTGGTACTACTTCTTGAGGAGATCCACCAGTCATTTGTTAGCAAACCAGACTTACATGAGTTCTTCCATCCTAGAAATGTCAAGAGGTATTCCTTGCAGGAATTTTTTTTTTCCTTTCCTACCTACAGAGTTTTAGTTAGTCCCATTTGCAAGGACTTACTCAACATTCAGCTGACCTAAGAGTCCTGCTTCATAATGAAGAAGGGATTGGAGTAAATGTTTGTCTTCATAATACAATACTTTGGGTAGAACTTTCTTGGAGTTAGTCAGCAGCCTGAGAATTGTATTATCTAGTCTTCCTTTCTTCCACTAATATTTCACAGATGTCAGACCTTTGTCATGATTTGAAGGTTTGCTATTGCTTCTCTAGTTTAATTTCCTGTGGGGACTAATAAGATTCTTGCATTTCTAATCTTGTTTTATGGCTGACTTTCTCTTTATTTCTCTCTCCCTTTCTTTCTTTCTCTCTCCCTTTCTTTTTTCTTTCTCTCTCTCTATACCTTCTCCATCTATCCATCCTTCCTTCCTTCCTTCCTTCCTTCCTTCCTTCCATCTTTCCTTCCTTCCTTCCTTCCATCTTTCCTTCCTTCCTTCTTTCCTTCCTTCCTTCCTTCCTTCTTTCCTTTCTTTCTTCCTTCCATAAGACAGAAATTGAGAAAGGGAGAGATAGATAGAGAGAGAGAGAAAGAGAGAGAGAGAGACAGAGAGAGAGAGAGACCTAGAACACTGTTTTACCATTCCTGAAGCTTCCCTCTTGCAATGGAGGCCCTTGAGCATGGTAATACATGCACTCAACTCAGTGTAACTATGGTGAATTTTCTGAGGGCCAGAACTAATACAATTTCTTCTTAGGGAAGCTTCCTTCCTTCCTTGTTGCCTATAAATGGTCAGCTTCTACAGCTGATTAATTCTCTCTGTATGCTGTTATCACTTGAAATTACTCTACTTACAAGTTCTTAATTTAAATCTGACTGTTCCAGATGTATTAGTAGTTTTATTTCACTTTTATCTCTAGAAAAAATCAAATTTTGGCTCAAATCACTTGATCACAATAAAAATTACTGAACTCTTCTGTTAATGCATTATACATAATTATATTTGAACTTTCTGTCTTGGGAGGAAATTAATGTTTTGTGGTAATGGATACATTCAAATTATTAAAAAAACTGATAGTAGCAGTTAGAATCTTAGGCGTTAATCTTCTAGGACCTCATATTTCATAGATATTGTAATGTGCTCCAAATGTTATGTATCTAAAATTTCAGTGATAGATAACTGTAGTGGTTCTACTATCTAGGAAAAACCAGAATACCAAAGTTTCCACTCATTTACCTTTCTACATTTTAAAGATATTTAACTTTTAAGACAACATATGTCCATACTTATGAAACAGCAACTAATAGGTTTGCAAGTGAGAATACAAGTGAACTATCCAGGTGGGCCAGCTTGCTGCTCCTATGTAGTTGTTGTATTTGCTATCCTCTCCAGCTTTCAGGTGATTTACACTCATCACCCTCCAAATTTTGACATTTCCAAAATCAAGTATTTTTCCCAAACTCATGAGAATAAAATACTTATCTATGTCCTTTTTTAAAAATCACTCTTGATTTCTCTTAAGTTCCTTTCCTACCATCCTCATATGTTTTGAACATAATAAACAAATGAAATAAGTTTATTTTTCTCAACATCTTTGGATATAAGTCTTAGAGTTCCTTATGGCATTCTCTAAGATTCCAGGACATTGCTTGGGGACAGAGACTGTGCTTCTACTCTGATTCTATGACCACTAGAAGACAGTGGCAGATATCAATTTTTCATGAACTGTTTCTCATTTCTTTCTCAAATGCCCCCCTCCTCACTTTGAGAAACATCTATTCTAAGGTCCTCTGAGGTAAAGATGGACTTCTGTTTCCTGTGTGGAGCATGTATATGTGCTAACAAAATTAAAACAACCCCCAAATTTTAACGTTGTCCAAAATTTTGCAACTCTTGAGTGAGAATCCAATATTTAGAAAATAATGATACCTGCTTTATTATATTTTTTGAAGGTCCCTTTATGTCAAAATAATATGAGAAGTTTGCCCCTGTGATCTGTTTAACATTAAGATAATGCTAGGCATTAATTAACATTGAATTACCCAAAAAAATTTGTAGAAATGCATATGACATCTACATTATAACCATAATTAGCTAATTAACCAATCAATTATAATGATTAATGCAATCATAATGAATGTAAAGCAAATGGTTATTAATTCCTGGAGTTCTCAAAGTGAATGCATTAATCAGAGTTGAATCCATGGTCTAGTGTGGGTGCTAATTGTCTTTTTGAACTCCGGGTGTATTGTCATAACTTACATCTGCTTAGAACTTTTGTAGTTTATCAAATAGTTGGCCTTACATTATCTTCTCAAAGATTCAATTCTTTTTTCTTTTATTTATTGCTGTAGTTATTATTGTTGTTGTTATTGATGTCATTGTTGTTGTTGGATAGGACAGAGAGAAATGGAGAGAGGAGGGGAAGGCAGAGAGAGAGAGAAAGATAGACACCTGCAGACCTGCTTCACCCCTTGTGAAGTGACTCCCCTGCAGGTGGGGAGCCAGGGGCTAGAACCTGGATCCTTCTGCTGGTCCTTGTGCTTTGTGCCACATGCGCTTAACCCGCTGTACTACTGCCCAACTCCTGATTCATTTCTTTCATTTTATATGAGATAGATGTAGAGATAAAGAAAAAAGCCATAGCACTACTCTTGTTAACGTCATGTTGAGAACCAAACCAGGAATCTCAGGTGTTCAAATCCTGTGTTCTACCAGTTGAGCTACCTCTCCTGCTGTCATCTTACATTAAACACATTTATTTATTTATTTATGTGTTTATTTTTCTGACTAGAGCTCTGCTTAGCTCTGGCTTATAGTGAGGCCTGGGACTTTGGAGCCTCAGGCATGAAAGTCATTTTACATAAACCTGTATGAGGTGGTGGTACCAAGTTTGAGATGTTGGTGTGATCCTCCCAAATAGCACAGGTTCATTTGTATTCTTTCCTTCAAATAGATCTCACAGCAATCTCTGGTTTGTATTTCCTCTACTATACAGCAACAAACCCCACGAGAAAAAAAAAACATAAGTATATCATGTTTTTCTTTCCTTCCAGAAACTCTTAGCTCCATACAGCAAGCAGACGTGTGAATGAATAGAAGTCCTTTGGAGTTGGAGCCACCTGGCACATGTAGTTCTGGTTAAGTAGCTCAGAGTGTACAGAGGAGAAAATATTCTTCTTACCATAATCCGGTGCCAAAACAGGCACATTCAAGTGTTTCAGATTATGCAGACAATTCTGGAGCAAGTTTCCTAGCAATTCTCACCATATTTAACTGTGTCCAGTATGTTCTGTTGCCATTTGGAAAACAGAATCACAAAAGTTACTAGCAATATAAACACCAGAGTCAAAGTATGTCATATGTTATGTTCCTGTCCCTGCTGTTGGCAGGGTAGGACACCTTGGGCCAACTCTGGGAACATCAGTTTATTTTTCTATAAAAAGGATATCAAGCCAGAGCTCCCACCTTCTGCACCCCATAATGACCCTGGGTCTATACTCCCAGAGGGTTAAAGAATCAGAAAGCTATCAGGAGAGGGGATGGGATACAGAGTTCTGGTGGTGGGAATTGTGTAGAATTGTACCCCTCTTGTACTATGGTTTTGCCAGTGTTTCCTTTTTATAAACAAAAATTTTTTTAAAAAGGACATCACGATACCTTTGAAAAAATGAAAGTCTGAGAAATAAATATGTATAAAGTATACAGAAAGTGTCTCACAATTATTATCTTAGGCTGGGTGCTTGAGAACAGAATCTGAGACAAAGTGTTAAGGTTGTATTGGAAGGTGCAATCCCAAGGCAGAGAGAGTGACAGAAATGGAAAAATGAGTCTGGAAAGATTGGAACCAAGTACTTACATTACACTGTTTGATGAAGAGCCAAATTAATCATTCTGTAATACCTGTTTATAGAATCCCAGCAGAGAGAGGCATGTAGAGCACTTTACCTGTGAAATGTACCTTTTTTTTTTCCTTCCACTCATCAATCAAAGTGTGCCTAATCCAGTGTCAGAAATGCCACATATTGAGGCAGTGACGGAGAAAGAACAGTATTTTCCAAGGATCTCTCAGACTGGCCTGACCCTAGGAATATCTGTTATAGAATCAACATACTGCATAGCTTCAGTTTAGCGTATCTTGTATTTGCCTGATGTCTGGTTTTTATTAAAGGCATATGTCATGTTCAAAGGCCCCCGCTTAGTTCAACCTCTGTGTGCCCTTATGTAATTAGTTTGTTTAAACTGTGTCTCTGATTATGTCAGGTCTTGACTGTGGCCCTAAGTACAAGAGTGTAATAGGATATACCTATTAAACAGATGTTGGGTCTTAATGGGTATGTTTTGAGTAATCAATTGGAATTAAACTTTCAATAACTACTGGAGAACAAGAAAATGTATCTTCTTACATTAAACAAAGCAATATGGATCCTTACTGCTTCTCCAGAGCAGTGGTTTCCCCAGATGAGTTAGGTATCAACACCAATGAGAGAAGTTATTTTATAATACAGATTTCAGGATCTACTCACATCCTGTTCAATTTATTCCTTCTGTATTGTTTTTGTTGTTTCTGAGGTTTCATGGTTCTGGGTCAATTTACTTTCAGACACAAAAAGAGACAGAGATAGAGAGACAGAAGGATAGAGGGAAAGAGACTGTAGTACTGAAGTTTCCTCCAGTGCAATTGAGAGCAGTCTAGAACTTGAGTCACATGGATAAGAAAGCAGGTTCACTATCTACATGATCTGTCTTGTTGCCCTTAGCCGGATATTTTGATTCATAAAACTGAGGTAGAACTTAGACATCTGAGTTCATAAAGGACCTCTTAAAGATGATGCTTGGCTTAAGTATCCCGGTTCAAGCCCCCGGCTCCCCACCTGCAGGGGAGTCGCTTCACAGGCGGTGAAGCAGGTCTGCAGGTGTCTATCTTTCTCTTCCCCTCTCTGTCTTCCCCTCCTCTCTCTATTTCTCTCTGTCCTATCCAACAACAACAACATCAATAATAACTACAACAATAAAACAACAAGGACAACAAAAGGGAATAAATAAATAAATAAATAGATGATGCTATACATCTAGGTATAGAGTCTCTAAGCTGAGAGAGAACCAGAGAGAAATTGCTTCTTACAAAGGGCCAAACTTTCCACTCATTCACTGATTCATCTGCTCATTGACCAATTCATTCTTTTTTTCTTAAACATAATTTCATTTATTTTATTTTTACGAGTGAGATAGAGGGAGAAAGACTGAATCACTGCTCAGCTCTGGCTTGTAGTAATGCTGAGAATTGAACCTGAAACCTCAGTCTCAGGCATGACAGTCTTTTGCAGAACCAATAGGCAGTTTGCCAATTCAATCTTCATTAGAGTAATTCCTTTTGAGCATCATGGAAACAAAAGTCATTGGACTGTGCTTCAGTGGGTTATAAAAAATGTCTCCCTAACACATGCTTCTCTCTAAAATATATTTGTGATTTATCTGAATTTGATGAAACCAAATGCGGTTTTATTTTTTAACCAAATATTTATTCAACATCCAGTCTTTTTCATAAATGTAGTATCTGCTTTTACATTCAGATCTTCTAAAAGGTCTAAAAAGGAGGTCATCATCTCTATAACAGGTGAGGAGACTGAGTTTAGAAACTTAAGTAGAATATTCACCATTCACCAGATTATGAATGTCTTAAAGGTGAGGGGAAAGAGAGGTGTTGAAAGAAAGAGATCAGTAAGTCTTACCAGTCAGTAAGGGTAAACACTAGAGTGAGTTAATGAGAGAGGAAGTCACATTCTGTCATGGCAAAGAGAAGACAGCTGCCTAGGCTCAGGGGGCAGGAGCAAAGACATTTTAGTTAAACTGGAGATTGATGCCAGGAGTTCCCACCACCTGGTCAGTGATCTAAAATACCTGGAAGTTTTTAAAGCAATTCTCATTCCGTGGATCTCAGAATCTGTATTATTTTAAAATCTGGGGCAATCATGAGTTGTCAGCCATTGTTGGGAAAATGTTACTCCTTCACAAAGTGAATAGAGTGACACTTCTTCAGTATTTAACTCAATTGAACTGAGCCATTCAAAAGTAACCTGTGCTCTCCATGCTCCCCACTGGATTTTTAAAAATATTTTTACTTATTTATTATTGGACAGAGAAATAAATTGAGAGGGAAGGCAGGATAGAGAGGTAGAGAGAGAGACAGAGAGATACCTGCAGTTCTTCTTCACAACTTGGGAAGCGTCCCCCTGCAGATGGGGACAGGGGCTTGAACCTGGGTCCTTGCACACTGTAATGTGAGCACTTAACCAGATGTGCCATAGTCTGGGCCCCCACCACACTGGGTTCATCCTTAAGTCCTACTTCTGTGCATATGGATTATCACTTCAATTCTCTTCTCTTTTCTGTAGCTTCATTGTTATCACTAGTTTTTGTCCCTTTGACATTCAGGACCCACTAAATTGGCCTCGACAATTTTTCTAAAATTTAACTGATTGCACCACATATTGCCCATAACAGAGTTGAAGCACTAAACACTCTTAAGCAGTGAGCACAAGGTGGTCAGAAACACATGAAATTCTGCTGTGATCTCCAGAAGTTGGGGAAAGCTTTTCCAAGGACATGACACCTAACAAAGTGGTAAGAAAAATATACTGGATGGGGTAGATGTGTGTGGAAAGGATCAGAGGCTACAGGGGCAAAGTAGTGGGACAGAGGATAGATTTTTTTCAGAATGCTATGGATAACTTGGCAGGAGTAATAGTTGTACAAAATGTATTTATGTCAATATAAATATAGTGTTTGTAATATTTTATTTTTTATAAAGATGTTTTAATATTTATTTATTTATTCCCTTTTGTTGCCCTTGTTTTTTTTTATTGTTGTAGTTATTATTGTTGTTGTTACATAGGACAGAGAGAAATGGAGAGAGGAGGGAAGACAGAGAGGGGGAGAGAAAGAGAGACACCTGAAGACCTGCTTCACCACCTGTGAAGCGACTCCCCTGCAGGTGGGGAGCCGGGGCTTGAACCAGGATCCTTAAGTTAACACTGCGCTCCCAGGTATTTGTATTTAAATACTGTATTTATTAACATAAGAAAGATAAAAAGAGAGAGAGAAAGAAATAAGTGAAGTATCTTCTGACACAGGATGCCACGATCAATTTTATGATGTCATGCTTCCAAGATCAGTGTTCTACTCACTGTACCAACTCCCAGGCCTAGGTATAAATCTATTTGTAGCAGTGTTTTTATATTTTTGTTTTCAGTTTTAAAACTTGGAGAGCCAAGCAATAGCTGAAGCAGTAGAGAGACACACCTAAGAACACATGAGGAGCTGGGTTTAAGTTGCTGGTCAACTTGTTTGGATTCACCAAACACAGTAGGATGTTCACAAGTCATGGAACAATAATACAGTGTCTCTCTGACTTTTAATTCTCTGACTCTCTAATCTATGTAAAAATAAAAAAGAGAGAAAGAAAAAAAGAAAATAATGAGTCCACACAGACAGGGGAGCTATGAAGGGACCAAGCCTCAGTGACATCCACAGGGAGAAAGAGCTTCAAAGCACAGTACCTATCTCAGGTGGGGCACTATGTTCATATTATAATTTGCATTTTATTTATTTATTTACATTTTTTATTTAGCCATCTGTGGGCACTGAAGCTGTTTCTATATATTAACTTTGTAGATAATGTTGCAAAGAGGATTAGAATGAAGACATTTCTTTGAGATTCTGATTTCAGTTCTTTCAAATATATACCCAGCAATGGGATTGCTATAGCGTTTCTTTCTTTTTTTCTTTTCCCATTAGGAAATCTACCCCTCCTGAAGGTCATTTTTTCCTTTTTTTTAAATTTTTTATTTGGTAGGACAGATAAAAATTGAGAGGGTGGAGGGAGATAGAGAGGGAGAGAGACTAACAGGTATTCATGAAGCTTCCCCTACACATGGCAACTGAGGGCTTAAGCCTGGTTCCTTGTACGTGGTAGTGTGGACACTCAGCCTGGTGCATCACTGCCCAGCCTGTGCTATAGCATTTCTTATACCAACTAGGTCTGATTTTCTGATTAAAAAAAAATAAACAGTTTAGTGAAGGAAGGTGAAGGAAGGATTGTATGATATTTGGAGTATGGTGAAAAAGAGGGGTTTTGTTTGCTTATTTGTTTTATTTTTAAGGTTTATTTATATCATGAAAGAGTGAGCAAGAGAGAAAGAAAGAAAGAGAGGCTAGACCACTCCGGGGACCCAATCAGAGAGCTCAGGCACAGAAAGTTCTGCAGTACCTGCTGATTCACTGCCCCAGCCACTAAAAGAGTCCAGGGCATGTTTCAGTACATGAGTCAGAAAACTTGTTTCTGTAAAGGGTCAGATAAACATCCTTATCTTTGCAGGCTACATGGTTTTGGTGGCAGCTAGACAGCTCTCTGCCTTTGTAGCAGGAAGTCGACCACAGACAATGGGCACATGCATGTGGCTGGATTCCAATAAAACTTTGCTTACAAAAACAGACATGGGCCAGACTTGGCTAACTTCTCTGTTACAGCAGATGGGGAGAGCCCCAGCTCTGGAGCTATCCAAGCAGTGTTGAGGCTTTGCTCTTTAAAGGGTCCTCTCAAAAGAAAGTAACTATACATTTCGGCAATCTCTGTAAGGAACATAAACCAATGGGGCCTCAGAACAGCTTAATTCAGTTCTGCTACAGACAAGGAGACTGAAGTTTCCCAGAGGAAGAAGACTTGCCTCCCTAATGTAGAAACAGGACTCCTAGATGGTGGCACTTGCCAAGTAGAAAGAAGTCTACGTATGCTGCTTATTTCCCCCGCATCTGGCTATTTGAGGGAAAGAAAAAATAATAACTCCCCCCCCCCCATTCACTATGGTTGTAACAAAAGTCTTCAGACTTTCCTGCCTTTGTTTAAAGCCCATACTGACTGGCTCTGGAACTTGCCTCTGGGTCGTTGTGCATTTCTGCTCCTCTCCAGTAGATTAACACACACATTATGAATTCACTGTCAATGTCAGCAGGCCAGGTTTTCCAATTTTATGTACTGTCTTTTCTTTCAGAGGAGCTGGAAATGTACTCAAAACTGTCCTAAAAGCAAGTAATGCTTTCCGTCGTTGTCACCTTCATGAGGAACAAGCTGCAACTTCGCTTTCTGACTTCATTCTCCTGGTGACATTTTCACACAGGCTCTGACAGAGATAGCAATTATAAAGACATCCAGGCTGGCATTCAAGGATTCTTGAAGTTAACAAATTGTCCAGGGATAAATGACAATGAAGTTGGCAGACTGCACATTCCTTCATGAAAATGCACACTTGAAATAAACAGAATCAAGTCTTGAGGAGAGGATACCTGTCATCTACCTTCATGGTAGGTGCATTCATGTCTCTGGGTCACTCCAAGAACTTGACTTCTGAGAATGCACCTTGGCTTGCATTAGACGGACTGCGGGGCTTCTCTGTGGTATCAAGAGTGTAAAGATTTCAGAGAGACAGAGGGTAAAAACAAAACAAGCAACAACAACAGCAACAAAAAAAAGACAAACATTAAGCACTGTGCAGCTTCTTGATTGGATAACAATTCATAAGAGGGGTGTTTATTCAAATCTAATCCCTTCCTATATTCCTTTCCCCCACTCCCCCCAACTCTGTGAAGCCCAGCTACTTCCATATTTTCAGATTTGGGTTTTTTTTTTTTTAGTTTAATAACACATTTTTTTAATATTTATTTTATTTATTTATTCCCTTTTGTTGCCCTTGTTGTTTTATTGTTGTAGTTATTATTGTTGTTGTCGTTGTTGGATAGGACAGAGAGAAATGGAGAGAGGAGGGGAAGACAGAGAGGAGGAGAGAAAGAGAGACACCTGCAGACCTGCTTCACCGCCTGTGAAGCGACTCCCCTGCAGGTGGGGAGCTGGGGTTCGAACCGGGATCTTTATGCCGGTCCTTGTGCTTTGCGCCACCTGCGCTTAACCCGCTGCGCTACAGCCCGACTCCCCAGATTTGGGTTTTCTTCCTTGGCTCCCCCATTCAACTACCTTCTTTTTTTTTTTTTCAGCTATTCAGGATATTTCCATGTTTTTGTGTCTTGCGCCCCATCTCCACTATCTAGAAGCATCTCTGTTCCTGGGCATTCCAGCTCTCAAGTCATGTCTTTCCTGAAACTTCTCTTCATTCCATGAGAATTGTTTTCACTCATGAACAAAGCAGGAGCCAAGGTGCTCAGTGGCAATGCTTCAGGATACTGGATGATCTAAGGAAGTTTCACCTTAAAACATAGAGGCTACAGATTTCTGATTCATGCCAAGTCCAAGTCCCAGTGGTGCAAAGTCAATGAGTACTACTGAGTGCTTTCATGTGGGACTAACTTTCAGCCCTCTGTGTTAGTACTACTCACTTGGTCTTTGCAAATTAAAATCTATGCAACACACGCTATTGTGTAAGTTTCATTTTACAGAGAAGATACAGAGAGGTTTAGAGCTGACCAAGGTCTCACAACTAAAAACAAAAGAGGTAAGAAGGTGAAAAATATCCAGTAACCTGATGTACAGTGAATGTGGACCAAGGGTTCAGAGGGGAAAGCTAAAAGGAACCCCAAGCTCTCAGCTTATCAACCCAACTCACTTGATCTGATGACATGAAGGTGCACTGTGTATATGACTGAAGTTCTGCTTTCCCTAGACCTTGTTTCTAGGGTGATAGTGAGAATTAAGAGGTCTTCTCTAGAAATGTGCATGAATCTTAAAGGCTCATGTTGCTACTCCCTCCAGGAAATCCAGTCTTGGATCTGCAGAGGATAGCAGAGGATAGCTCAGAAGAACAAGTAGAAGTAGGGAGAGTGATGTGGGGGCCATGGAGGTGGGGGTGAAGGGAAGAGAGGGGACAGTGGGTT